>NC_089779.1:1190000-1225000 GCF_040412425.1 Macrobrachium rosenbergii | reverse complement strand
ATGTCACTCTTTTCGACCAGACAAACATTTATCTTTGATTCCAGGCTAGGGGAGACGAGGTACCAACTGTTACTGTCATGAGTCTGAAATCTACCCTATGAACCAACGCAGACGCCAAATGGTGAACATTTTTATGGTGTTTATTAGCGTGTCCCGTACCAGAAAATTACGTTTTATGACCTTTTATATATTATATTATATTATATTATATTATATTATATTATATTATATTATATTATATTATATATATATACACACACATATAAAAGTAATAAGAGTGGGTCTCTGAGTCATTCCCATGACGAGAAAAACAAAATTACTGGAAACAGAATCCACATAGATTTGTTTACCTGTGACATTTCAATTATTTCTTGACCCCGCAGTGAGTGACTTCCTGAAACGAAAAGCCCGAGTAACTGCTCTTCATAGATGAGGAATAAGAAGGTGACTCACTGCAAAAGCCTTTGAGGCAGGATATTCCTCTTAAAATAAGGCATGTTGGAGAACACACGCGTGTTTATAAAGCTACGTATATAAAAGTAAATACTTACGGAACCAGCAACTTGCAGGCTAGAGTTTGATCACAACAGCAATAATAATAATAATAATAATAATAATAATAATAATAATAATAATAATAATAAATGAACGTATACAAAATAAGTTTTGTTCTTATTCCTGTCCTTTAGGTCAACTCCATAAAACTGTTTCAATTTTTTTTTATTACAATGATCGCTCTCCATACTTGGCTTATGAGAAGCAATTACATCACAGCGTAATGCAAAATATCAAGAATCATTTAGAAACTGCCGTTTTCGAAACAAATGTCAAGTGAAAATAAAATCCCAAGGAACGAAAAGCAATTTTCATATAGGCTATTTCTTTATGGCATTCATAAATGAAATCAAAGGCGAATAAGGTATTCTTAATGCAACAAACTCTCATGTGCACAGGTGATTGAGAATAGCAAATCCAACGTCTAATGGACTTCCTTTTTTACGGGTAATACCTTGCCTGAAATCATGTATAATAAGTAATACATCACCCTGGTCTATAACGTTGCAAGGGGGGCAATAAGAAGTCAAAGAAGAATCTGCCCCCGCCCCCCCCCCCGCACCCTTCGATAGATTCGTCGCCGTAGGGAAGACATGCGATTTTCACTAAGCAATAAGTTTCTCGAGCACAATCGGTGGAGAATAATAAAATGTTATTTCGCTTCGCCATTATCACATTACTTTCTCTTTAATATACGATGGGACATTTCTCCAAGCGTATGAAAAAGGGGAAACTATATATTAAAAGTTACTCTATTTCTTATCAAATGAGGAAAATTTCCTTATCAAATACGCGCACACACACACACAAATATATATATATATATATATATATATATATATATATATATATATATATATATATATATATATATATATATATATATATATATATATATATATATATATATATATATATATATATATATATATATATGAGCATAATGTGAGCGTGTCTGTGTATAAAACAAGGACCTGATATATATAGTGCGCGTTACACGACCGCTCCTTAGCAGCTCATAACATACCTTTAACTTTCGAATCTTTTAGAGGAGATGCCTATGACACCTGTAGCTTTACACAGGGTGTCCCCTCCCTTAACATTAGGGCGCGATAAGGCCTCGTTCAGGAACCCTCGCTCTCAAACGACCCACCTGATGATGTTACGTGCGAGAGCGTCCACTTGGGGGATGAGGTCCGGGCATTATAGTACCCTTCTACGTCACAACCTTAAATGACCCGCGAAGAGAAAGATGAGGGAGGAGGGAGGAGGCGCGGAGGGGGAGGGGAGGCTATTTAACCTCCTTGGCTTTAAGCCTGTCACAGCCGTAGAAGCATGGGCCATGGGGCCTTTCAGAATCCGTGTATATATCAAAAAGGATCATGGGCCATTCAGTGCCATCATCTTTATGGGCTGGAAGGCGACCCCGGATGCATAAATTGGACTCAAATCCCATTTCTGCCCTCAATGCACCGCCTGTCCCGGGGGCCTCTGAGCAGAGAAAGGATCCGGGGCAATTCAGGAGGCAGGGAGAAAGAGAGAGGGCGCAAGGCTTTCAGTCCGGAAAACCACCGTTGCTAATTCGGACCCAAAAGGCCGCTTTCGCCGTTGAAGGGTGAAGAGGCTGGGCTTCTGGGGTTTTCTCCCAAGGAGAAAGGCTAACGGGTCTCAGTGTTGTTGCTTGGATACCAAAGCGACGGTCGTGGGAAGGTCTTGAACCGAAGGGGGCGTGATGCGACTATTACCACTACTATTGATGCAAGTCGTATAGATAATGGTACAACTGACCAATCAGTTATACGCCTTGGAACCAACAGACTGTAAAATTCCCGCTTTGTTGTTAGCATCTAGTTTTCTTGAACGAAGTAAAACAGAATTACACACACACATACACCCACATATATACATATATGTATGTGTGTATTACATAGGCCTAAACACACGTACACAGGAATTGGAATACGACTCAACAAAGAGCATTTTCAGTATCATGAACAGACGGTAAAGTTCTTATATATAAACTAAAAAGAAAAATATTAATTTAGGGCTTCTGTAACAACGACTAAGTGGCCACAAACTATCGCACAGAATATACCACAAAAGGGCAAGCTGCCAGCTGATACGCCTAAGGTGAAGACCCGCCGTATAGGCCTATAGAGTTCGATGGCAAATGCCCATTAGCCGGGGGAAAGGAGAACTTGAAGGTGGTCAAGATAACTTTTAAAGGGCATATTATGTAAAACAGATAACGAACTTATAGAATCTGCAGACCTATAAGGCACTTCTCGGGTACGGGCACCTTACCTGGAGATTTGGATATCCGAGGGGGCAAATGATGTCCCGTCATCGTTATCAGGCGGACCACAGACTATCGTGGAAATACTAAACTTCCTTTGGTGTTGGTCGGAATACGTAGACGACTAAAGCCCAATTTTCATTTGATAATTCATATTCTTGAAGCCAATCCAAACATACTGGTAGTTTTATTAAGATGACTGCCTTGTCATTTTCTTCAAGTTCGGTTTCAGTAGTCTTAGTTTTGCAAGACCGACGAAGTTATACAGCATTACTAAGTGATCAACTTCATATTAATCGAGTTCATCATCTCTTTCCTCTTATGCTACTGTTATTTTCTAATGATAATGATAAAATATTATTCTCAACGCGTCTCAGGAAGTCTTTTGTGGAAACGCTGCCAGCGTCACTCATTTCTACGAGGACGTTCAAGGGTTTTGGGAGACGACGCGTCTGCTATTTCTTAGCAACCCATCCAAATTTTACTACATTTAACGTTGCTTAGCTTCGCTGTACGCATTATATGTACAATATATATATATATATATATATATATATATATATATATATATATATATATATATATATATATATATATTATAACGTTCTTTAATTCAGCCTATCGTTGCCATTCGGTTGAACTCTAATTCACCGAGAATTCACAGACGATCTGAAGGAGACCTCATCGGCAAAAAGGTAAGCACCTTCCACGGGCCATTTAACTCGCCTGCCTGGAAGGATAAGCAGAGACAAGCTCGTACATAACAAGTAAAAGCCTTTTACATAACAAGTAAAAGGCTCTTAGCCTAAAAGCCACCCTGAGAACCGTTGCCAGATTCTGAAACCTACCGAGAAGACTCTGGCGACTACCCTAATGGATTTGGCTCGACTCTGGATAATAATGATAAAAATGAGCTGCTTTATTTCTGCACGTGGATCCATATAAATACAGACTACAGATACAATAAAGACAGCACAAATACACAAGATAGGAAAGGCAATTGCTAGAGCTACTCTAACAATAATGTTCATTATAATACGAATAATAAAAATAATGTAGTTATCATAGGACCTATACAATCGATTTCCCCTAACTTCGTTCCGTACTGATAGGTTGGGAGTACTCTTAAAAATTCGACGTGTGGAAGACAGAAATATTATTTGAAGCCTACATAAATAAACAGAAGCCCAAAAATGAGAGACAGAAAATAAAATACAAGAAATTTCGACAACAGGAAATGGAAAATATTTACTTCGTAAACGTCCCCTTTCTCGGGGTGAAAGCACAAACATTTATTTTTGGAATCCTTTCCTTTCCTACAGCTCTAAATTAGAGAAACGCCAAACCCCGTCATTACCAAACCTTCACTTGAAAAAGAAGAGAAGGAGACGGCTAAATGACCCATTTCTGCTGTCTAAACAGAAGTGGGTTCATTTGTCTTTCACGGCCGGACAGGTCATTGGAGGTAATTTACTCATTTCCATCCTTTGCCGCTACAGAACAAGTGAAAAAAAGAGGTAACCTCCAACTACGACATTTGCATTTAAATTATACCAATTATTTATAATCAAGTATAATTATTCACATAAATTTCGAATATCTGAAGCTAATTACGAGATCTGTTCCGCCTTCTCAAGAGTTATTCCTGGCCTTTAGGAGTTAATTTTTGGTTTAATTACTCTGCACTTAACTGACAGTTTAGTATTTCCCAATACAATACACTACCACTAAAACCGTACACACAGACGGAAAAATACGTACACTGTAGGTGGGGTATACGTGAGCATGAGACTCAGAAGAATTAGTGCATATACAGCACTATACATTTGCTGTTTGTGTAGGCCTATGTAAAGAGAATAGCTATGTATGTATTATGTATAAATCTACGTATATGTAAACATTATCAACATGGAGTATACCATACACATGAAAGAAGAAGAACTAGTCAGAAAGGCCCACAAAAGCCAAAAGAGAAAGGAGGGTCGACCAGAGGCACCGCGGTGATTTCATCGACAGAGATACGGAACACAAGGCCCACAGCTCCACCCAACTCCCAAAACACTAATGAGGCGGCGAATGCGACGCAACACAAAAAGGAGAGGGCCGCTTTCCGCAGAGAAATAAGATTTCGTCTCATCTAACGCAAAAAGGAATTAATTTTTTTTTTTTTTATGTGATATTTTTCTTTCAAGACGGAATTTTCGATCTGCCTTAAAAACAACGTGACTTCGGGATGCAAACTATTTATTTCGAAAAAAATGTGTTGTTTTTTAATGCGTTTTCCTCTTGAGGTTATGACATCCAAAAAAATTAATGACAATCATTTTATGCCAAGACAATTTATATCAAGCTTCAAAGTCAACCGCAAATTTCTTTCTGAAATAGAAACATTTACCCACTAAACGTTCATTCTTTTACCACGTAAAATTATATTACGAGTAAAATATGCCCTTTAAGACGTCCGAACTTCCCTTGAGTTTTTTTTTATTCAAGTAATTACATCAGGTCAATATTATCTATCATTAAAAACAATGCGAATTACATCATAAGCAGCACGGATAAAGCAGTTTCACATAAATACCATAAATTAAACAGAATACTAAAGAAATTTAAATTACCTTATAATTAATATATATATATATATATATATATATATATATATATATATATATATATATATATATATATATATATATATATATATATGTGTGTGTGTGTGTGTGTGTGTGTGTGTGTGTGTGTGTGTGTGTGTGAAAATTATACTTAACTATTTTCCTTAGTAGATTTTTTTATTTGTGATTACCCACTAGTCTCACATATGAATTATGTATATTAAGACATCTTCAGTAAGTACGTAAATGAGGTCTTGTATAAAATGAAAGTTGGAGTGTCTTCCTCACAAAAATCAAGATCAAAAACATAAGTAAAAAACCGGCATCAACTCGATCAAAATCCAATAACAAATTTAATTATGAAAACCCACTGAAAATCCAGCATTTCATCTGACGAAGCAAAATCCGCTTCTGGAGTGCTAAAATTTAGCAACATTGACCCACTGTACTCCACAGACCTTCTGTCCCCTCGATCAGTTACCTTCACGACAACACAACTAAAGAACGGTACACAAACGATTAAATTCCATTCGACCCTGAGGTCAGACAAAAGGAGGCTCTGTGGATAGGTTCTGGAGTAATCTTCCTTTATCTGGTTTTACTATCCTTCTATTAAAAGCAGACACATACAAAATAAAGCCAGAAAACTGGACGAGACTCAGCACGAACATCGCACCCGCAGAGTCCTTGCTAGGAGCAGGAGACAAAAATCCAGGTGATTGGGCACACACATCGCACCTATTAGCCTGGTTAATTAAGCCGCAGACTACTTCGCAAAAGAGCTTCCATGACCTTAACAGTGATGCACGAGGACTCTCCAAGCTGAATTGACAACTCTCGACTTATGGCTAACCGTAGAGCAATCAGCGCACTTATTACTTAGAGAACTTTGTTTCGTAATGTGCACAACTCTACCGCACACGTGGGGAAAGTTGTATGAAGCGTTTTTTGACAAATAAGGTAAAAAAAAAAAAAATATTACAACAGGAGCAGCTGCAGCGCAGCATTAGCAAGAGAACACGATATTCATAATAATAATAATCCTAAAGCTTTTTTTTTTTTTGCAGGTCATACAGGACAGAGACTCGAAACCTGCACGAATTTCGCTACGACTGAGAACTAGGAAGAGACGTTTAATCCAAACACTGGATTCCACTGGCCCCTAACTAAGGCAACACGCCAAGAGCGAAGACTAACTCTTCAAGCTGTAGAACAGACCGGCCTCACAATTACTCTCATAAGAAAAATAAGACCTGAACAAACAGACGAATAAAAGAGCAAATTAATGTAACTTGGTAACACGAAGATGCAATTTAGAGCGAAGGCGAGGACGTTTAATCACTCCCTCCTGAAGCATGAGCCTTTTAAGCACAAACATTCCGAGAGGAGGAGGAGGAGGAGGGGGTGGAGGGAGGGAGGGGTAGGATGAGCCTTGAGTGGCAAGATGCATGATGGACAGCTTAATTCTCTCTCCATGTACTCCAAATCACGCGACCGGCACAAATTATCTCCAAAAGAACCAATTCATGCAAGAGTTGCCCGAACGAATACATGTTGCTTCTCGGAGCCCAAATCCCATTAAATGATCGACCTGGAGTTGAAAGTCGCTCAACCACACATCTCAACCCCCTCCCCTTTTTTTTAATGGAAAGGCAGACAGAATCGTGGGATATACGAACCATAGAAAGAATGGAATGCAATAATGGAAAATTCGAACCGAGACAGATTGAAGTAAAATTGACAAAAAAAAAAAAAAAAATAAAAAATAAAAAAATGAACCAGGGCTAAACGAACTAGGAAAATAAACAAAAATGCCAAAGTTAAAACCAGAAACTGGACAAACGAACCACAGAAAGAATAAAATAATACAGTTTAGAGTGATAACAACATGTTTTGCAAAAGACCCAATCTCACAACAGAAAAGTGTTCTGTGCGCTAATGAGTACACCAAAAGGTAATCACATAATGAGAATACGTATCTCCTTTGTTTGAATACAAGGAAATAAAGCTTACCCTCCTCTAGCATGAGGAGAACCAATTACTCTTTAGCCTAATGAAACTCATAAGCATCTACGCAACTTAAATTTACATTACGAAAATTGACAGAACACGTGAGCTTAATTCAGTGAAAAATCAATAGGTGTTTGAAATAAACAATCAGATTACTTCAATATATTTATAAAACTCAATAGGTGTTTGGCATAAAAATCAGATTACTTCAATATATCTATACGAAAAAATCAAACTGGTGTTCTTGATGATCGCAAAAACTCTCGAATTTTGCTAAAACGTCTCATAAACTCTCGAATTTTGCTAAAACGTAATCTTCTTAACTGACATCATCTGTTCGAATACCTGGTTAAGAATTTTATTTTCCCTCAACCAACAAAACGTGTTTCGATCATTTTCTTTGCAAAACAGGCTAACAACTTAACAAAGATACTTGAATTTTACTCTTTAAAAGCAAAAATTTGCATGTCTACACACCATGCAAGTACATTAATCTGTTAAGCTGAATACGTCTGGAATGAGAAATACGCAATTTCACTTGGAAAAACTGCAGAAAACTCTATCCAACTAAACACGTTAAAAGACAACTGAATTTTATTGAATTAAAACCAATAATTTTTTATACCACTTGAAGAAGGGTCACCCATTTTAATTTATCAAGGTAGAGCTACGTCTAGAGTTATTCACCTGGGAAAAATAAACAACTGAAAAATCATCTCTTTCTTCTTATTAAAAAATGGTGAGGCACAATAAATCAGTGAATCTGGAAAGCACAATGACAACTCTGACCTTACTATTATAACTATTACTGTTATCAATGTTGCTGTTGTTGTATTACTATCATTAACTAAAAAAATCCAGACTATTTCGTACCTCCGAACGCGCTATCAAGATTTTTTCCGTTGATGTTGTTTTTGAAAAATTGCCGCTGCTTTGTTTATGATGATACGAAAAAAGAAAATCGTACTGTCCAAAGAGAAAGCTCACACGATGAAGGAAGAGAGGAAATCTCCCCAGCTCCCAAGCTCCTTACAGCCTTCTTCATGCAGACAGGAGTTTTGCTCAAAACATTAGCCAAGAGAGTTGCAATCTGATATGCACAGCCCACAAGATAACGATGCATTAAACATTAGATTCTGAACATGATACAACTCGGAGAATGTAGCTTTTGGCAACGGGTCCAAGACGTGCAACGGGATTTCTCTCTCTCTCTCTCTCTCTCTCTCTCTCGTTGTGAATGGTCACTGGTCTTCATGGGTATCAAGTGCAGGTGCTCTCTCTCTCTCTCTCTCTCTCTCTCTCTCTCTCTCTCTCTCTCTCTCTCTCTCATTGTGAATGGTCATTGGTCTTCATGGGTTATCAAGTGCAGGTGGAAAGCAAATCTCTTGAGACGATTTGAAACAAAGTAAATAAACGAACATCCAAATTCATGCATATATATGTTTAATCATCACTATTAACAACAAATGATAACCACACATATTCCTGTCAAGCTAGAGAAGACAACAAAAATATTCAAGAGGTAAGCAACCTACAACAACGCCCACTTCCAGCCCACACCCGCCCACGTGTGCATAAGCAACAACTAGTCTCTTGGAAAACACCAAATCTTGACTGACGGAGAAAAACTGGTTACCCTGTTATCGTCGTTTCATTTAATGCAAAGTCAGAGAAATTATGATATCGTCTTCGAGTTTTTAAACGTTACTACTTAATTACGTTATTTTTCTCATACTTTTTGGTGAACCCATATTTCAAAAGCTCTAAACTCTACCTCTTTCTTATGTGTATATCCACACCCTTATACACTATAAACAGCCTGTTCATGTAAACACACGGATGTATAAAGATAACGTGACCAACAGCTACCCAAAAAAACAGGTCTTCCTCATTTTTTCTTATCGCTGCACAAGAAACGAAAGAATAAAATGAAGAAGATCCACCGAGTGCGAGTCAATCAGCGCCAAAAGAGAAGAGTGACACTAACGGATGACGCCAATAAGAAGAACGACTTGAAGAAGAAGAAGAAGAAGAAGTTGTCTCCAACACAAATCGTCTAAGGCAGCGGTCATTGGCCACTTTCATGAGTGCTGGGCTTGAGTTGGTCATTCATTTGCCTTTGGTGGATTTCCATCCGAAGTCTTTCGCTGCAACCTTTGTTGGAATATGAAAACTGAGTCGAGTGTTGTGTGACAACACAACGTCAAGAAAATAGATTATATTGTATATGTGTTTGTTTTGGCAGACTCTGAATGTAACACGGGGTATGTGCAGAAAGGAGAATGCGAAATTTGGTAAAGTGGGTATATACAGTACTACCATACACACTTCTGTACATCTCTCTCTCTCTCTCTCTCTCTCTCTCTCTCTCTCTCTCTCTCTCTCTCTCTCTCTCATATATATATATATATATATATATATATATATATATATATATATATATATATATATATATATATATATATATATATATATATATATATATATATATATATATATGTATGTATGTATATATACTTACTCTGTAGATCACGTATACGATACATGTCATCGCTCCCTCTGTACTGACGACATTTACTGTATACATAATACATTCAAGTTTTGTGTGTATGCGCAGGTGAAGATCTATGTATATACATTTATATAAAGAGAGAGAGAAAAAGAGGGAGAGCTAAGGCTCTTTCTCTCTTTCTTCCTTTGATATTCCATTACGATCGCAATAACTGCGTTTACAAAAAATTAAAACGAGGCTCATTTACGTACATACAGAAAATAAATGGGAGCATCACGGACCGAATAAAACCAAATTTATAAATAAAAAAAACTGGTGTGACGTCGAAACAGTTTCAAGTAAGACCTCGAACCCTTTAAGAAGAACTACAAGAGCTATAGGAAGATGTCAAACAAGTCAATCAGGACCCCAAAACCTTCAAGTTAAACATAAAAAAGATACTAGACACGAAAACTGATAAAGCAACATTTCAAAAGATTCCACCATACTCAAAGTCGACGAGCGGAACATTGAAAATCTCCAGCGAAACCTTCAAAGCTTCTAGTTGTGCCTGGTTTATACGCAAATCTCAAACGGCGAGTTTTAATCAAGATTCTAAAAGCTCCCAACGTCCCCGGATTATACGCAACTCTCCAAAGGGCAATGGGCACGAAATCAGCACCCGCAAAGACCGAGGTTCCTACAGGCTGACGCCATATTCAAAACGTATTTAAAATGTAAACCCATGCGCTGGATGGCTTAACGAAGAGTGTGAGTGCCTGTCAAGACACCAGATGAGTTAGACAATCTTACCGTAAAGGCTTTGTTCATCTCTCCCAACTTCAGAGTCGTTCGAGGCTAGGAACGAGGTGAGGTGCTGAAGAGAAAAATAGACCAAGTTATCACGTCGAGAGGTCAGAATACCGCTGACCCTAAATGACCAATTTCCTAGGAATGGGATGTATGTTGCTTGGTAATAATTTATGCTGCGATATGACTAGGCAAGAGCATATTTCAATGGCAATAACACAACTAACAAAATTAGTCGCTCGGCAAAAATTTCAACTCCCATAACGAGGCTTATGTCACGCAGACTTCTAAAACTTACAGTTATAGTAGGAGAATGACGATAAATAAACAAATCATTTGCATTCATACATGAGGCTGTCAACCCAAAAAGTGGGTGGCATGAAAAAAAAACAAGGCAGCGGTCACTATATTATTCACCTTCTTGTGTGCAGTGGCCAATACGAACCCCCAAAGTAAAACGATTCGTAAATCAGAGGAGAGGGACGATAAAAGAAAGATAATTGCAAACATTTTCTGATTGAATAAATTTCAACATTAAAGTGTTTCCCCTAACAGGAGTGGCTCCAGGGGAAATATAACATCACGGTCACTGCCACAGTCATACCTTAACTGCCAACATCGTGTATGAACCCTACGTGCAGTGAAACCAATACGGTGTCTCCATATACACCGAATATATGTACAGTATTTACATACACACACGCACACATGTATGTATGTATGTGTATTTATATATATATATATATATATATATATATATATATATATATATATATATATATATATATATATATATATACACACACACACACACAAATATATATGTATACATATCAACTAATTCAGAAAATGACCCTATTCATATGAAAGAAACCCTACATGGGCCATTGACCTGGAAATCAAGCTTTCAAACAATATGGCGTTATATACAAGTAACAGCTTCCTCTCATATTAAAATCTAAGAACCATTTCATTTTGTCTTTTAAATTTGAAAACAAATTCAGTGACTATCATACTCAATCCAAGCACAAAACAAGCACTCACACACGCGTAAACATACATACATACATACACACGTACATATATACATAAACACACACACACACACACACACACACATATATATATATATATACTATATATATATATATATATATATATATATATAATATAAATATATATATATATATATATATATATATATATATATATATATATATATATATATATATAAAAATATTTTTCGAGATATAGTAAGCGGCCGAGAGAGTCATCGCCATCTTTGCACCTCAGAACCTTAGAGAGAGAGAGAGAGAGAGAGAGAGAGAGAGAGAAAAGAGAGAGAGAGAGAGAGAGAGAGAGAGAGAGAGAGAGAGGGCGTGCTTCAGCGCGCGCAACTTATTAAACCACTTGCTAATTCGCACTGCTAATGACTTCACCGGGACCAATTATCGCAAGACTTACGATACACTCCGTGGACACGACGCCCAACAGACCCATCACACCCAATTAAAAGGGCCAAGCTACATGGGGGCGTATGGAGGGCACTGTTACCTTGCACTGGGAGCAAACCTCACCATTAACGACGCCTTTCCCTCATACGGGCGTTTAAAAAAGCTTTGCTCGATCCCATTCCATATGATGAAATGGCTGTCATGGTCGTGCAGACGGCTACTCGTAAAATCGATTAAATGGTTCTTTTGGTTATGCAAATGACCATAAAAAAGGAGAATTGTAGCTTCTGTCAGGATGACTGCCTTCCCCTACGAGCGTGAAGAATGAAAAAAATCCAAAGTTAATTATGTTAAGCACGATAAAGGTCAAATTCAAAGACTACCGTTCCTACAGAACCGCGGAATTAATGCGAAAAATAGAACAAAATCTGTAACTTTCATCTTATAAATAATTTGTGGGCTGCTTTTAAACGTTCAGATTTTCGTCGTCATGCAAAACACCGTTATGACCAAATGCGGACAGCACAGGCTACAACAGAGTACATCCAAGCCGTTCCCCGTCCTGTACAGAGAGATTAAACCTATGGCAAAAAAGCTGGAGATACAAGGATTATTGTACACTCTTTAAGCGTTTAACAACGAAGATACCAGACCACATAACATTGCAGATGACGCCTCATGGAAAGACACTGGACGTGTTTATGGAGTGCAGAGGTCACGAACTACTAAAAAGTCAAGGAGATAACGCTATTTGGTGGTCAGACGATGACTCACGGGTATATAAAACGTTACAACGTCGGCACATTAAAAGTCTACAGCAATCTGTTATATAGAATTTCAAGTCAATGGAGATTTCGTCTTCGTGAACTGGAAACTTCTTCTAGTTCATGACTCTGGACACATTTTTGCAGTTTGTTAAGGGACTTATTTCCTCATGAATGAGGTTTATTTCCCACATCAACTAAGATCAGCCTCGAACTCGACCAGTCATCCTACTTAAAGGAAACAATAAATATCCCCAGTCTTTACGAAGTCAACATTATTATTATTATTATTATTATTATTATTATTATTATTATTATTATTATTATTATCATGCATTACCTCAGCTAAAGGAAATTCTAATATGGATATGATTACTTGCTTAAACGAAGAGAAAAATGGGACAGAGATTTATGACATTATTAATTTGTACCCACAAACTTTGAAGGCTTTTCTTACTACTTTCCTTTATGGATTTACATACCTGCAACTTCAGTGGTAAATATGGGGATCGTATACAACATAACAGTAATCCTACTACTGCTAATAATAATAATAATAATAATAATAATAATAATAATAATAATAATAATAATAATAATAATAGTGGATTTGCTTCTCCATTTTAAGACTCATGCTACTATGAGTATTTTTTAATAATAATAATAATAATAATAATAATAATAATAATAATAATAATAATAATAATAATAATAGTGACGTAAGTAGAAATGTGAAGAAAAGAAGTTCTAAGAAACGAACTCAATAATAATTAAGTTAAAACTAGTACCAAATAAATTTTAATGAACTCTTGAAATGTCTAAAATAAGTGACAAAACAAACTTACAAACTAAAACAGCCCACGCAAGAATGATTTCAACCGGAAGGGTTCTTTGTTTCAGGACAAAATGAGTTAATGATAAAACTCTCGTTCAAAAGGCTGTCATATTGTTATTTCTAACACTAAGTCATATCGCCAGGAACAGATAGCTTGAGTACTTCAGGGGGGAACGAGAGAGAGAGAGAGGGAGAGAGAATGAAAAGATAAGCCATAAAAGTGTGTGATTGGTTAAGACACTCGAAACTGCACGAAACTGTAAACACAAATAACAAAACTAACAGTGAAAGAGGAATCTAGATTATTTAGTATGTTTTAGGGACTGCCACTGAACACGACATATGCTCTGGCCGTCTTTACAGCGTCTCCGCAGTCACCAGGACAAACTTTCAAGCCTTGTGTCTCTGGGTAAGTTGAACTGTTTAGCTAAATGTATATTTGTTCCCCCTGCAGGATACTAAGCGAGAATGCTTGTTGACAAACGAAAAATTTCGTGCATGGGAATGTTTAACTTGAGAAACCCTTTTCCGTTTCTCGTGTAGATTATTTTCTGCTTCTGCTTAGATTTTTACGTTGAGGGCCGCGGTCCTAAGAGGCCTTTTGGGCTTGTATTCTACTTTCGCAACTAGGGTTGCAGCCCGGCTAATGATAATCATCAGATAAACTAATGGCTCTTGAATCACTGAAAAAGAGAGAACAAAATAGGGAGCAACGGAGTAATCAAAAAATATTTCACTGGGACGCTGCTTAGCTAACACATACCCTTGACATCGACCCAGCACAAAAATCTGACATTTTTCTCTCTCGCTTTCTGCAATTAAATTCATCTCTCTCTCTCTCTCTCTCTCTCTCTCTCTCTCTCTCTCTCTCTCTCTCTCTCTCTCTCTCTCTCGTGCCCTAGGAACCAAACCTGCATTTTAGCACGACCTTGCCTTACTCAAGTATATAGTCACTCCTTGATGCATCCACATGCACGTGTATTTATACAGCCATATGGTATGCAGTTATGACCGGGCTGCACCCTCCCTTCTCTGCGTTCATCAGCGAAAAGCTTTTCTGCCAAATCAGCACCAGGCTATAATTTGGAGCAGCGTCCATTTCTAATTGTTTCGCGGACGCGCAAAAAGTGGAGCCACTCAAGGACAACCGAGGTCCGATTCTGCCTTGCCAAGGCTTGCCCTCACAAACGACCACAAGCCACAATGACGACCAGGGGCGTTCATTCTTTCAAGGGAGCTCTGCATGATTGCGTTCGAAGTCCCCAGCTTTCTTATTCGTGTGTGCATATACGTATGGACATGTATAATTTTGTTTTCAGTTCCATTTCTGCGAAGAAAAACCCTGTCTCTTCCTAAAAGAGAGCAAATTCAGGCTATAATCTTAACTGAAATGAGTGTTGATACTGACCTCTGGTCGGCATAATGATGATAATAATAAGTCGTTACAACTTTCACGTGGTGTATAGCCTATTATTTAATGATTCGCGTAATTTTCTGACACGTTTTAAGACCATGACATATTATTTGGCCGGACAGTAAAATTTTCTAACATTTTTATCCTAATAACTTAGCCGTATGGCCAGTCTTCCGTTTATGAAAAGTACAGATGGCCAGACACGAATGTATGCACGTACATTTCCACTGTACACACACAATACACACACATACTATATATATATATATATATATATATATATATATATATATATATATATATATATATATATATATATATATATATATATATATATATATGTTAACATGTCTGCATGACTACGAAGCGTAGAGTGAGCACAATGGGAAAGGACAGTATTTCCCAAGAAGACATTCTCAACAAAGTTACTCAGAAGCCTAGCAATAAACGGCAGTGCCACGGGCACTGTTTTAATTTCCGTCGCCGACCATCGCCACCGACCGTGTACTGCAATGACAAGTCAAATGCAATGGACTGGACATGGCACGAACAACGTTCCTGGCCCTTGTTAACAACGCCGCAAGATTTGTACTTGCTGCAGTAACGTTCTGTACCGAGCATTACCAGCGACTCCGCCCAGAGGGAGGATTAGGTGATACACGAGAGTGTAAGTGTTCACTTGCAAATAGCACCTTGAAGCCTGGCCGATTGTTTACAATTACTTTTGGAAAAACAAGTTACTACAGATTCTCGCTGTGATTTGCATCATCGGTTGGGAAGAACACCTGTAAGCCCCGAGTTAGTTTGGGTGTAGGTCCTCTCTGGATAACAGTCTTTCTTTCAGGATTCTGACCTGACAAAGCGTCGATTTCTCGGCAGCCTTTCTTTCAGGATTCTGACCTGACAAAGCGTCGATTTCTCGGCAGCCTTTCTTTCAGGATTCTGACCTGACAAAAAGCGTCGATTTCTCGGCAGCCTTTCTTTCAGGATTCTGACCTGACAAAGCGTCGATTTCTCGGCAGCCTTTCTTTCAGGATTCTGACCTGACAAAGCGTCGATTTCTCGGCAGCCTTTCTTTCAGGATTCTGACCTGACAAAGCGTCGATTTCTCGGCAGCCTTTCTTTCAGGATTCTGACCTGACAAAGCGTCGATTTCTCGGCAGCCTTTCTTTCAGGATTCTGACCTGACAAAGCGTCGATTTCTCGGCAGCCTTTCTTTCAGGATTCTGACCTGACAAAGCGTCGATTTCTCGGCAGCCTTTCTTTCAGGATTCTGACCTGACAAAGCGTCGATTTCTCGGCAGCCTTTCTTTCCGGAATCTGACCTGACAAAGCGTCGATTTCTCGGCAGCCTTTCTTTCAGGATTCTGACCTGACAAAGCGTCGATTTCTCAGCAGCCTTTCTCTCAGGATTCTGACCTGACAAAGCGTCGATTTCTCGGCAGCCTTTCTTTCAGGATTCTGACCTGACAAAGCGTCGATTTCTCGGCAGCCTTTCTTTCAGGATTCTGACCTGACAAAGCGTCGATTTCTCGGCAGCCTTTCTTTCAGGATTCTAACCTGACAAAGCGTCGATTTCTCGGCAGCCTTTCTTTCAGGATTCTGACCTGACAAAGCATCGATTTCTCAGCAGCCTTTCTTTCAGGATTCTGACCTGACAAAGCGTCGATTTCTCGGCAGCCTTTCTTTCAGGATTCTGACCTGACAAAGCGTCGATTTCTCGGCAGCCTTTCTTTCAGGATTCTGACCTGACAAAGCATCGATTTCTCAGCAGCCTTTCTTTCAGGGATTCTGACCTGACAAAGCGTCGATTTCTCGGCAGCCTTTCTTTCAGGATTCTGACCTGACAAAGCATCGATTTCTCAGCAGCCTTTCTTTCAGGATTCTGACCTGACAAAGCGTCGATTTCTCGGCAGCCTTTCTTTCAGGATTCTGACCTGACAAAGCGTCGATTTCTCGGCAGCCTTTCTTTCAGGATTCTGACCTGACAAAGCATCGATTTCTCAGCAGCCTTTCTTTCAGGATTCTGACCTGACAAAGCGTCGATTTCTCGGCAGCCTTTCTTTCAGGATTCTAACCTGACAAAGCGTCGATTTCTCGGCAGCCTTTCTTTCAGGATTCTGACCTGACAAAAGCATCGATTTCTCAGCAGCCTTTCTTTCAGGATTCTGACCTGACAAGCGTCGATTTCTCGGCAGCCTTTCTTTCAGGATTCTGACCTGACAAAGCGTCGATTTCTCGGCAGCCTTTCTTTCAGGATTCTGACCTGACAAAGCATCGATTTCTCAGCAGCCTTTCTTTCAGGATTCTGACCTGACAAAGCGTCGATTTCTCGGCAGCCTTTCTTTCAGGATTCTGACCTGACAAAGCATCGATTTCTCAGCAGCCTTTCTTTCAGGATTCTGACCTGACAAAGCGTCGATTTCTCGGCAGCCTTTCTTTCAGGATTCTGACCTGACAAAGCGTCGATTTCTCGGCAGCCTTTCTTTCAGGATTCTAACCTGACAAAGCGTCGATTTCTCGGCAGCCTTTCTTTCAGGATTCTGACCTGACAAAGCGTCGATTTCTCGGCAGCCTTTCTTTCAGCATTCTGACCTGACAAAGCGTCGATTTCTCGGTGCTGTCGCTGTCACGCTGTCACGCTAACCAGGGGAATTAAAGCTAAAGGAACACCAGTTTCTACTCAGCTTGTCTTACAAGCAAATTCGAAGCGCAATTCATGACTCAGTAAAGGAAAATGTCACGATGAAACCATAAGAAACAGTCAATTCACTCAGGATAGTTAAGCAAAATACGACTTAGCTGGCACTGAATAAAACCTTGAGCTTTGACAATTTTAATAACAGCTAATAAATGTTTGCAAGCATACACTGCTAAAAGCATGACAAAAAATAAGAATGACAATAACGGGAAAAGAAAAATTGAATACAACACTTTAAAGATAAAATCCTTTGGCTCACCATAGGGATGTCTTGTGGTAAATGCAGTGGCCTCATTAAATAAACTATTACTTTATAATAAACTTCAAAATAATATCTATGATTTCCCACCCATAGCATATGACGAGGCTAATCCATAATCATACTAAAAACCCATAAAATGTTATTCGTCACTGGTTCAAGGCATGGTGTACACCAGATATATATTTATTGGCATAAGAGCAAGTCTGCGCATGTATGTGTGCGTGCACTGATGTGTACGAGAACATACTTAGATGCCTGTGTGTATATATACGTGCAAGACTGTGCACGCACGAGGACTCACGTACACGAGTGTGCATCTACGTGTATTTACATAGATATCCTTCACGTGCCTTATATGGGAAGGCACCTCCCTGAGGGGACGCACCGCAACAACTATTACCACTTCCTACCTAGAATCCCTTCTACCCCCTCCCAGGAGCGCCCCCGACTCGACCCTCCCGGGCCATCTCCTTCACGTAATGCATCAGGACAGATCCCGAGGCAGCGGCAGCGGCAGCAACCTCACCGCAACGCCTTATATAGGAGGATGACTGCAAAACACCAATCTTCACTCACGCCATCCCCAGAGCGCATTCTCGTCCTTTAGGACCTTCAGATAACGCCAACAACAAATACAATGATGTATTAACAAATGGATTTGGATTGCCCGAGAGTATCATCATAATGGCGAGGAGGATGATGATGACTGAATTTAGAAAGATGATGATGATGATGGGTTGACAATGCACGACAGAGCGTTACGTAATGTCGATTATTACGGTGATTTTACAAGGGGTTTAAAACGTTTTATCAGGAAGTCTGGAAAAGCTCTCAAGGTTTTCGTCTACACAACCACATAATAATAAACTTTTCTGATCACTGAACTAAAACTTACAAAGAAGGAGGAGATGGAAAGCCAAAAAAACTCTCCACAAAGTAAATCAAGCAAATTCCCCAACATAAAGACTCACCAGTAAAGATCAACATTCAGAACCAATTTAAGATTCTTAGGCTTCCACCTGCTGACCAGTGGCTGGGAGATAAGCCTTCAGACCTTAGAGAGAGAGAGAGAGAGAGAGAGAGAGAGAGAGAGAGAGAGAGAGAGAGAGAGAGAGAGAGAGAGAGAGTAACAAGTGGTATTTCTCTGTGCCCCAGGTGATAATGGTGGCAAGAGGCGACCAGATCCTGTGGGTGATTTTGGCAACACTTTCGCTTACCTTCTACTCTCCACTAGGATACAGGGGTCTATGTTGAGATGTTGAGACATGCACGGACACATACCATGTTGAGACACGCACAGACACATACCGCCATCATAACACAATCGCTTGCAATTACACACCACACACATATTGCATTTGCTATTCAGACCTAATTATTTACTTACGAGTTACTTGCATAACTGTGCTTGACGCATCGCATCGTTAATGCAGAACGCCGAAAAGAAATGGTGGAAAATAATTTTCATCATATAATGCAGGGCAGTAATCGCGTGAATTTTACTTATTATTCCCTTTTCTGGAATTTTTTTCTGTTTAGTAAAACTTTCTAAGCACGGAATTTCACTACTAAGAGCACCTGAAAATTCAGTTACATGTAAGCACTAAAAACCTATGAATGCACTACATATAAAAACCTAAAAATAGGAAAGTAAGTATGCGAGTTTCTGGAATGCCTTCTCAGAAAGTGTCTTCACAACTTACTCAGAAAGTGTCTTCCCAACTGCAAGGAAATTAGTATGACAGAAGTCGGTTCGAATAGACAGGACTTTTAGAGCGAGAACATGACTCGCACAACAGCACATAACATTTACCGTAAAAAAAAAAAAACACCACGTTCATAAATTATAAAAATAGAATAGCAATGTATCTTCATAAAATAAAAAAAAAATCAAACCGGGAGTCCCTAATCAACAGAGAAAGTTGGTTATGAGAGATTGTCTTGCAAGCATAAGGTCGCAGACAGACACTCAGCCATCATCAGTCCAGTCAAAATTCCAAGTGGTGGTCTTCTGGAATTGACCAGGGATGCCTCAAGGCTCCTGATGAAAAGACAGCAGCTGGTGTAACCCCTCTCCCCCCAACCCCAACCCGCCCCTTCCCTTCGAGACACTTTCCCTCGATCGAAAAACCCACCACGGCAACGAGTGAGAATCTTTTACGAGGAGAGAAATTTTGTTTCACAAGACTCGAGTCGATGGGCTGAAAGAAACTCAGGAGGAGGAGGAGGAGGAGGAGGAGGAGGAGGAGGAGGTCTCCAAACAAAACAGAAAACCAGGACATTTACATTTCCTTAAATGAATGAAACTGCTTACTGTTACTGTTCCTACTAATGCTTACTGATGATTCTTATAAACTTGTCGAATTACAAAAACAGGAGTCAGCTACATTAGAAATTGGCCATATTTGAGTACGAAGGCCCACGATTCTAATTTTAGCATAAAAGAACTTTATTTACGTAATCTTCAAGCGTATGTGTGTATATATATATATATATATATATATATATATATATATATATATATATATATATATATATATATATATATATATAATGTAAGTGTAATTATCCGTAATATCGAAAACTAAAAGCTACATTCCTACACACTGTCGTTTATTTTTATATAATATGTTTGTGCATTTCAAATGAAAATTAATGCTATTTGTACACAAATCAAGTTCAGTTGCACTTCACAACTAAAGTTGTTGGTAGTCTGATCTAAGTCTTAAGTTTCCACTCTACAAAAAAAAAAAAAAAAATTACTGATAATGATACACCAAATCCTTCGAAGTTTACTCTCATGGCCGAGACTTAATACCAAAGGATGCATTGGGCATCCTCCACCAGGAAGATATAGGACCCTTACATGCATTGAAAATATCCCCAACTTCCTACACACACACACACACACACCTTTCTGGAAATCTTACAACAGTTTCATCCGTTCATGAAGGACATTTAATTATACAAGGACATGAGTTCATGAACTGCTATCAGAGGAAGAAAACAGACACGGTGCCTATTAATTTGCGTAAATTTACGCGAATCAAATAAACGCAAGTACCCACACAAGGAAAAAGATAATACTATCTCACTGTGTGCATTAAAGACATGGAAAGGAGAAAAAAACCACACACATATAGATATATATTATATGCATACATCCACACGCAAAAAATGTAGAAGTCAAACGTACAAACGCACTCACGACCTTAAGCTGCGGCGAATGAAGAGAAAGTGCTTCCATATTTGAGATCATTAAAAACACCAGGGTTGAAATCTTTCCCCGCCGACACATGCTCGCTTACACACTCCCCTCCCGAGGGAGAAAGGGCATCGGAGGTCCCCCCATATCCCCCCCCCCGCCCCAAGAACCCTCCGGAGTGCCGCTTTACGGCCGACGTCGGGAGAAGACGAGGACCACTTTCGCTGCCCCAGCAAAACTAAGGAGAGAGAGAGAGAGAGAGAGAGAGAGAAAGAGCTGAGAGAGAGTGAAAGAGAGAGTGAGCATCGAGTGCCCAGTAGGAATGACTGATGAGATGCCCGAAAGTGAAACCTTTCTGGTTCGTCCTCATCCCCCTCGTCGTCATCATCCTACGAATCTCCTGATCCTCTCCCTGTTCCTGGAAACTTTGCCATCCCACAGTTTAAAATTCCGGATCATTTTAAATGGGACAGGTAGTAATTTCAAAGAAGAAGAAGTAGTAGTTATGTATAAATTTAATGGATGGATGACTTAACGTGAAGGTATGACGGAATATTCCTCGTAACAGTAATTCTTTACAGAATTAATCAAAGTGTCGTGGCTTAATATTTTTTCTAGAAAGATATAACGTCTGTACACTCATATATTCTGAGTACAAATATATCAGGAAGTACGCATGGAAAAACTTTTCTATGGAAAGAGATTATGCTCTCTCTCTCTCTCTCTCTCTCTCTCTCTCAAGACCGTAAATGACACAGAACGGGCTTTGGAACTAATATTGAGAAAAGTTAAAAATAGCAACGCTCAAGTAGTATTTAAAACGAACTTGAAGCACGAGTGAAAAGGGTTAAAACAATATCGCAGAAAAACGATAAAATATGGATAGAGCAAATGTAAAAGAAAAATTACACATCGGGGAACGTACAAAAATAACAAAAATAATTGAAAACAAAAGCAGCCATACAAGAATAACTGAAAGTGAAATAAAATAAAGGGAAAGTATCTAAGAAGAAGATATTTACAGGAAGCTATAAAGATTTTAATTTGCTTAGCGAATACCTTATATACTGACATTTATTTTTCCTTCTCAAAACTTGGCAATAATAATAATAATAATAATAATAATAATAATAATAATAATAATAATAATAATAATAATAATAATAATAATAATAATAATAATAATAAAGGAAAGGAAAATAAAGAGTATTGAGAAATAAGACAAACAAATATATTGGAGCAGTTGCCTACAATGGGTTGGTTGCTAAGACAATATTTTTTGCTCTTTAACTTGAAGCCAACAAAGGGTGAAAGAGAAAGTTATTGGGTTTTTGTCTATCCGTTTTTCTTAAGCACTCGAGTTCGAACTAGATAATGTGCACGCTTACGATGAGACGGGTGCCAAGCCTATCAACTAACCATAAAGTCAATACTTTATAATTATGATTTTGTCGTTACCCTTTTTCTATCAGCAGCAACAGAGATGGCAGAATGTTACCACACAGAACGAGTACTTAAAGAATGTTAGCGTAAAGACGGTTTACATTAACAGAAACTGACATAAAACATGAATACTTTTAAACAAAACAACAAACAAAAATCGTGAGCAATTATGCTAGGTAACCTCGGCAGTGCCACACCCAGTTAAATTTGATGCCCAGCCTTCTATCCGGATTCCCTGAAAACAAAACAGCAGCAGCCAAGACTGAACAGAAATGTGAACCTTGAACTATAAGCATCCATTTACCTCACCTCTGGGTCTCTCCAATCCTGCCACCATTCCCCGCATATTTTAGGCTTTGCCCAACGACGCAAACGTTCTGAGTCAAAACTGCAGCCTTCCCAACAACTCTGAGGACTGATCAGTGTCATAAGAGTGTTAGGACAGAACTGAAAGTATCCAGAGATGATCTTTTCTTCCCAAAGCCAAAACCAAAGATCTTCATTTCATCCCAAAGCCAAAACTGTAAGTCAAAATCGTAATTTCTTCCCGAAGCCAAAACTAAGTTAAAATCGTAATTTTCCTACATCTTCATTTTCAACTGTTACAAAGTTTCAAGGAAATAGCGGAATATTCTTAGCAAAAATCACCGGCAGCGGCACGAAATACTAATTTTGAAGCAATTCTTATATTGGTACGTGAAGTACTGAAAAAAGTGAAGTTCGTCTAAGCAGAACTACATGCAAAAAATACACAAAGAAAATCCCAACACAATTATGCTCATCTTAAATTAAAGACCGCACTAAATCCCTCAGTTGGGCAGCCTTTCCAACCACACCAATCCCCTGGGAATACTGTAAGACGCGGCATAGCCTTTCTAGAGCTAGTACCTAAGAAAGGCAAGATAGTTGATCTTCCAGAAACATCGGTCACGCCTGGCTGAACTCGCGCGCAGGAATTTTATAGCAAATCATTATGATAAAAGATATTCCTTTCGCTTTTTCTATGCGACAGACTTTCTCTCTCTCTCTCAGCCTTACACACAGGCGCTCACTTGCTATCTTACAGCTTGTTTAGATGAACCTGGCCCAAACGCTCAGCCATAAAGATAAATAGCATCAATAACCAAATGTAATATCATAATGATAAAATCTTCATAAAATATATAATGAATATTCAAGGCAAGAAAGCGATCACATTCTTTTTTTCTGACGCTGCTAATCTGGCTTATCATGAAGAAATATGTACTTTCATTCTTGAAAAAAAAGGATATTTTTAACAGCCACAAATGCACGATAAGAAAACTGGTGGTTTACATTTATTACAAAGAACAATCCAGCTTTAAACGTTTCGCAACACATGGCAAGTTTCGAATTTGCATTAAAAATAGGAAGATCGCAATCATCCAGATTACTAAATCTGCTCCTGGATTCTCTCCGACTTCGATAGTTCTTTCTCTTCCTCCAGTTACTCAACCTTCAACTCATCCTTATTGTTTATTTTTTAATAATATTCTTATACTTGAGAGAGAGAGAGAGAGAGAGAGAGAGAGAGAGAGAGAGAGAGAGAGAGAGAGAGAGAGAGAGAGAGAGAATCATAAATCATAAATCAAAGGCTTAACATCTGCGCCACAGAAGCGTAAGTTTCCTCACAAAAATCTGAGACTTTCCACGACTCTTGAGCTCTCGCAGAAGACGAGACACTTTCCTTTCCGAAAGCCAGTCGCTCCGACAGAAGCTGATCCTGGAAATGGCGAGGGACTAACAACCTAACAGCGAGCGATCTGTAAAACTGTCCCGACGATTTATGAAAGACAAAAAAAAAAAAAAAAAAAATGGCGCCCTCGGTACCGAACCCATCCATTACTGAATTTCTTCGAAAACATAATGCTAATGGCAGGCCCCAAAAGCCACCACAAGCAGTGAAGCATACCAAGGGCCCGGCCACAGACGATGGGTTTATCGATGGTGTTCCCATGGGCCCCCCACCAAAA
Organism: Macrobrachium rosenbergii; assembly: GCF_040412425.1. Taxonomy (NCBI): domain Eukaryota; kingdom Metazoa; phylum Arthropoda; class Malacostraca; order Decapoda; family Palaemonidae; genus Macrobrachium; species Macrobrachium rosenbergii. The sequence goes on along the minus strand of NC_089779.1, from coordinate 1,200,157 downwards.
CCTGGCAATCACACCTACCGATGATGTGTTCCGTTGTAGTTTATGAGTCCGTGTGTTCCCAAGGATTTATTCGGGTAGATCCGAATGTAGCCTACGGTTATCTTCAAGATCTTACTTATCCAGAGGTCTGGCTGTTCCGAATCGTATATGCCTCTGGGTGCGTACACGTAGGGGGCACCAACAATATTAACTCATTATACCCACAGCTAGGTGTGTACGAAGGTCCTGCAGAGGACCGAATGACACAAAAAAAAAACCTCACTTCACAGCGGGAAAACCTGGTACTTAGCAAGGACGTCCTAAGAAATATGAAGATGTCAGAGGGTGGTAACAACATGACACACAATTGCCAATCTTGAACTGAAGAAATTGATAATTTGGCGGGGAGAATTTCAGGTTACTGAGAGGGAGCATTAAGACACACCTCTTCACTGACATGACGGTCACACACTGTATTGTCTGTTGAAAACGTCCGATATATATGTAGTAGTTGTTATACATCCAACAGCTTTTACAACAGACCACAGCAATCTAGCACCCCAATTAATTGCCCAGAAATTACCGAAGGCTTGGGAAACGACATCTGGCAATGTAGCGAAGCCATAAAGAGACCGATCGCTCTACGACAGCGACGGCAAAACACCACAAAGAGAAGCGAAAGTGTAAATTCAGCAATCTGTTTAAAGTGAGCGGCAGGTGATACTTTCAAAGGCCACGTTTCCAACTTAATTTATAGCAATGCTCACAGCTTGAAAGTAAGGTAGAAATATTTACGGCTGTCTGTCAGCCTACATTACTGTCTTTATACTTCTAATTACAGCATTAATTGATGCTATTCTGTTTCAGTAACTTGATCACTGCTGCTTTTCGAAGACAAGCTGAACTGCGTCCGTCTCTGAAACGACACAAATCTTACAGGTGGCTTTGAGTTGCATCAACTTAATGGATGATTAAACATGACACGAAACATTTACTCCTAAACACAGCAGTGCATGTTTAAGCAGAACAGAAACCCCGAGAATGCCTGTAAATTTAAACCATTCTTCATCTTATGCACGCAAGAACCACCCGCTTATCGGATTTTAAGGCTTGAAAGTGGTAAATTGCTTTTTACATCTATCACGTTAAATGCAGATTTCCTGTCATTTAAATAATACTATTTATTCCCTTCCACTGGCCGAAAATCTGAATTTATGTCACCGCAAGTGCACCATTTCCACAAGAGCAGAGCTGACGTCATGATAACGCATAGATTTTATCATACATTAAAATCAAATCACACAACTTTTCCATTTGGTTTCATATCTTAAAAAAAATGATTCAGGCTGAAGGAGCAAAATTTCAACCCATGAAAATGCCACACGAAACTACCCGCTTTTAACTTGGGTCCTTGGAAGCCTAACTAACCTGATAAGGAACCATCTGGGTAAATCTGGAAGCGCATAAACGCTCTCAGCCTCCATTACCTTTGCCCATTAACTGGAATGACTCCGAGAGACGAGGCCACCGACTTGCCCAAACGCGAGGAAAAGTGCCCACTCAAGCTGCCAAGCCACAAATGAGAAATGAATGGTCCGCCCAAGAGATTTTTTCCAAATGATGGCTGCCCCGAAAATGGTGGTTCCCTACCTTTCAAATGCTCATTTAAATGGAGGAAAGTATCCAACTAGGTAAACCCACCTTTAACTTTGGGATTTTTTATGCGGCGCAATTAAGAAACATTCGAAAGAAAATACGAAAGACGGAGAGAAAACTGAAGAGAAGGAATTGTAATTAAGTGTAATGTGCAAGGAACTTTCATTCTACGGTTTATATTAACATTACAGACACATTAACACTCGAAAATGTTACATTACGGCAAGTACTTTACAGCGTCCAACGTTATTACTTAGGAACAGAGATGGAGTAACTAACTTACTAAGGGGTTGTCTGGCGTCGTAAAGAGAGAGAGAGAGAGAGAGAGAGAGAGAGAGAGAGAGAGAGAGAGAGAGAGAGAATAAGGGCCTCTTAGCGAAAGAGGATTAATGAGTGGCCCAGGATGAAATTCAAAAGGAGCCGAGGATTATAAGGCATGACTGTTATATTCAACGTAATTTATCGACAAATTCTTCAGATTTAAGGATCTCATGATGTCATTGAAAAGAGAGAGAGAGAGAGAGAGAGAGAGAGAGAGAGAGAGAGAGAGAGAGAGAGAGAGAGAGGTAACCATTTTTTATTACGTGGTTTTTAGTCATTTCCTGAACAGCAGAGAACTTCTAAAGTAGAAAGTTAGCGTCTCCATCTCCGACATTATTTCATTATCAAATTAACAAGATGAATCCAGAAGATAGCTTCACTTTTTTTTACTGATTTTATCAGGGTGTTACAATTATGTCGGTCACAGACTCTGTTTCCGGGCTTCTGATCCATTACGTGTGTCGGCATAGACAAACTTCAACCAAAGAATGTATTCACTTGACATAAAACGAATATCAAAGGCCAAGGAAATAAGTGCGCATGATGGCCACGTGCAGTCCAGATTTTTCCTCTTTTCATGAATAAATACACGGAAAAAAAAACGTATTTGTAGATGAATGAAACACTCGATAAAATGACACTTCCTCAATCGGAGCATCAAATCATTCGTCAATAGAGTTATTGCACTAATTCACCGGCTGTGAGTCATCTCTTTAAATGCGTTCTTTAACACACAGTTACTCCGACCGTCTTCCGGTTACAGACAGTCACCCCTGACCCTAACAGTCAGCCTCGTCAAGGGGGGAAAAGGAAACGTTAAAATGTCACAAGTGTGTACATTAGGATTGATTTGTACATCAGCATTGATTTATAAGTGTGAATAACTGTATGACTGATTTCGTGGTTAATCCAACTGGCGTCACGACAGCCGGGAGGAATGTAAGTGCATAACATTTCACAAGGAGAGAGATAACAGTAAACCTCAATACTGAATTATCAATAGGCCTATATCTGTCAATATCAACATCACTAATAATACAAATAGGTAAATACTGAGAAATGAACCATAAAAAGTAAAGATAGTCATCAATAACATTTTCATTGTTGCGGAATATTCTATTACAGAAACTTGGTTTACAGAAATGAGAACAGAAAAATCTTTCGGCGATACCGAACAAAGGAATACCAATGACGTCACAGGTCTTTCTGAGCTTCAGGGAGCCGAACTCACTTGATGCTCTTAATGTCAAGTTTTCTTTACCTTTGCTACTAAGGCTTCTTAAGGCCATCCGACGCCTCTTCCCCTATAAAGTTATAAGTTAAATTACTCGACAATATAAACTACACATACATACTTACATATATATATATATATATATATATATATATATATATATATATATATATATATATATATATATATATATATATATATATATATATATATATGACAGCTTTTGTCATTAATTCTGACGGGGATATCTTTACAATCTCAAATACCAAAGGCATAAAGACAGAGGCAGGGGGCAGGTCATTGCAACGCCCTAAAGAACCGACAATATACATATACATATGATCAGCACCCGAGCCGCCCCGCCCCCACACCCCTGCACCCAAGCTAGGACCTAGGAGAACCAGACAGTGGCTGCTAATGATTCACCAGGCTCACCCAGAGGCTGTCTGAAACCTCCATCCCTAACCCGTGAAATATATCATACCATGAGCTGGGACTGTACTCGGGAGCACCACACTGTGACTTCCAGACGAAACGAACTGACTTACCACAACCCTAAATGTTCTTCTGGATTACATCCATTGAGGTTGTGTTAATCCCAAGAGCATTTGCTATTTCAGGCGGAGTTATAAATAACAAATTCAAAGTGGGAATTTGCATGAAATGTTTACATAATTTTGTTTGTACACATGCCCGTTCTATACATTTGATAAGCATGAAAATAAAAAAAAGAAAAAATCTCTGCATTGCGAATGTAGATCAAAAGTAACATTTAGCCCGGTAATTCCTAAAGCCATTTCCTTGGAGCCAAGGCAACAAAATGTCAGATAACAGGACGTACTTGGCAAACAATCCACTTCCACTGACACCAATTGCGTGACAAATTACCAGCTCGGGACAACAGATCAGACCGAGATCGCCGTTATTTTGAGACGCTGACGAAGGAGCAATTTGCAATTAACTTTAACCTACGATGAATGGGAAGTCCATCAATGACAATTAGCGTCAAAGGAGCACTCGGGCGTGAGTGACGGCTTCATGGACGAAATCTTCCATGCCATCTTGTAAGGGGTGTGACCTTGCACGCTGAACTCTCTGATGACCTGAGATATTAACCTTGAAATGATAGGCTAGTACAGTCAGAGTTCCCTTAGTTTATGAAGGTTAAAGATTTAAACCTAGTTTAACAATCCTTTTCAATAACTGTGCTCTTTGAAATAACAAATTGAGCGGATCCTAATATTCAGACATTCAGCATAAAGGAAAATAATTCATTCATAATAAGGGATGATATAATCTTGTAATCGCATACAAGCAGATTTTCACATTTCAGTGAATCGTAATCTACTGTAGTCGTTACCTTTCCTAGATAATCACTGTCATTTCACTTAACGTTTCTATTCTCACTAAAGTCTATGTCTTGGGATTATTTCCACTTACGTGATAATTGTATATACCTTTTATCTACAAAATTAATTTTTCTTGCATTTTTCTTCATAATTACCCCCACTTATTGCAAGTCGAGTAATATTCACGTAAAAATAAAATACTGCAGAATCCGTTTTCAAGATACCGCTGGAAAACTTTAAATACCCTGAATCTCAGATAGAATTCCAGACCATTTTGTCAAGCAAATGAGCATACAAATATTCGTACGCCTAAAAAGTATGCACACAAGGAACTACCTACACTCCTGAATCCTAGAAGCAGCACAAGAGCCACGGGTCAGAAAGCTCAAATAAAAACTTTAATCTCGTTACGTTATAAACAAACATTTCAGAGCCTGACGTCACAAACGTAACCGTGTACAAATGATTCGCCTCTGTCAGCGGGATTATGACCGGGTTATTGGAGAGAGGTAGACAGGGGTAGGATATATATATATATATATATATATATATATATATATATATATATATATATATATATATATATATATATATATATATATATATATATATATATATATATATATATTTTTTTTTTTTGTCTGAAATATAGCCGAGCGTTTTTAAATGGTCGTGCATACCACCTCAATTTCTTTTTCCTTTTCTCCTTGCATTGTAATTATACCCGTCAATGTCTTGCAGCCATAGAAAAAAAACTACAATTTAGAACGAAAATTATATTTTCTGAGAAACATTTAAAAAAAACTCATGTATAAAAAGACATGAATTCAGAATCAACAAAGATCACAGTACAAGTATTTGAGTTCCATAAGCCTCTAATATCCGATTCCAACTGGTCTCGACAAGGGTGAGCTATTTTCGAAATAGATATGTGAAATTCTGGGGATTCCATTTCTTGAGAAGAGAAGGCAGTGAGCAACACTAAGTCTTTTTCCAGCCGAGGCGATTTTCTTCCTCTTACCAATACATGCAAGTGATACCAATACCACGAATGCAGAATGATTCTACCAACAACGTCGAAACTGCTCCTAAAATCAACTTGGAACGTCCCGTCGCTTCTGAGACCTAAGCGCTTTGCGGCTTGTCTGAAAGGTGCTTAGAAGAAACCTGAAATTCTTACATCAGATCTAAGCGTGACGCACACATACGCAATGTTTAGCATTGCCCAGATGAAGTCCGAATCAATTTTTTTCCCGAAAATAAAATAATTTTAGATGGGAAAATAAATCGAAACCGTTTTACCGGTTCCCACGTCTTGAAGGAATAAGTTGTTGAAGAAGGTAATCAAATCCGACGCGCGCGTCCCTTATATAAGAAACGTCCTCTGATCCGAAACCATACAACAAATGATAACCTTCCCTTTATAATCTGCCGTCCGGATGATTACAGAGCCTTGAAGCCAAACAATCACCTGGTAGGTATGACAAGAGTGGGCAAGGGGCCATGGACAGAGAGAGAGAGAGAGAGAGAGAGAGAGAGAGAGAGAGAGAGAGAACTTTCAACTTCCAGTTCGTAGGTTAAATCTCTCTCTCTCTCTCTCTCTCTCTCTCTCTCTCTCTCTCTCTCTCTATATATATATATATATATATATATATATATATATATATATATATATATATATATATATATATATATATATATATATATATATATACGTGTGTGTGTGAGTGTGTAATGCTGCTCTAAGAAATGTATTGTATGTATGTATTATAGCTAAATATTTCAAACAATAAACGCAGGAGCAACCAGATCACGGCTATCATTATTCAGAATAATCCCTAAACCAGTCTCGTTAAAATAAGTCCCACATCATTCAGAATATTCATCTCTTCCTGAAAAAAATTCCCGACGAAGACTGTTATTTTTTACTACGAATAACATACTTAAGTGAATCAAGTAAATAACGTCCATAGCAGGCTAATCAGCAACATCTCAACCACGGACGAAGGGCCCAACATGGTCCCGGTCAACTGTACATCCAAGTCTTCCAAGTTAACGAAATCATTATTTTCATAAAACTTTAACAACTGCTATGAGGCCTATACTCACGTCAGTCCCTGAGGAAAGTCCAATGGCACCGCTGTGTTCAAAGAAAACGGTAGTATTGAAAATTGGGTCACAAATAGACTCCACAGCCTTTGAGGTAATTTATGAAATGTTAAGTATCGGTAGGTCATTTATACATTTTGGCCTCTAGGACAACACAGTAAGTACTCTCCTTGCATTCTAATGCTGGTATCTGGATGTTTCAGGCACTGGATGATGCAGAAGTGCTGCTGGCATGCAGTTAAAAGAAGAATAGTAGGAAGACGTGTCGAAAGGACACTTCAAATGCAGACACATTGACTGAGAATGTATCAGGTACGTATTGATCATAAAATAACCGAGATGGGCTAAATGATTACGTCACATCCTTTTCATACTGTTCACTTTCTCTGTGAATATCTCGATCCGCAGACGAAATCATACCCGAGAACCGGGATAATTAAATCGCAGGCACTTACACAAAGCATAAGTAAAAGGAATATCAACAATAAATATATGAATAAAACGTTTCTCATAATAAGCTAGTTTACCAAAAACAAGCTAACTTCAAATAAGTAATGATCTTATTTTTAAACTGTACCTAAACGATTCTCTATCCCAAAATCATCCAAATACATACATACACACACACACACACCCACTCAAACAGAAGGAGCCAAGGAAGCCTTTGGAAGTCCTTGAGAGACCTCCTCGCAGGCATACCCCCAAAAGGACTCCTTTCAAATCGAGATGAAAAAGAAATCAGCGGGGAGTCCTATTTCATTAAGTGAGTCGCCGGGGTAATTAATTCGCGCAAATGGAAAAGTCACAAGACACTGATAGGCGTTCACAGCAGGTGAAAGACTGAGGTCGGTTCAGTCCTCTTCTGGTGTACATATGTGAAACTGAGGTTTAGGCTTACTTACTACTGAAACATTATCAATATCAGGTTAAAAGGGATTCATGACATGATTTGTTTTCCAGATTCATTCCCCACTTGGGAAGAAGACGAAGAATTTTAAAATCATTGCGGTGGGGTCTTGAATGAAAGTCAAAACCTGTACAAACTGTAAAACTAGAAAATAATAATAATAATAATAATAATAATAATAATAATGCCATGAGAGTAGTGTACTGGTGCACGGTTATACTTGATATTTTACTTAAAGGTTATCTATCTAACCTATTTCTATATAAAGGAAGCTCTTCATCAATTCATTAACTGAGGGGCTAAAATTGTAATACAGAAACTGGAATTTTAAAAATTCTGAAACCTCCTTTTGAAATCTTGAAGGAATGAGACAGTTCTGTAGGAGCGATGAAGAATTATTACAAACAAACATACATACACCAATACAATATATATATATATATATATATATATATATATATATATATATATATATATATATATATATATATATATATATATATATATATATGTGTGTGTGTGTGTGCATATACATGTATGTATATATATATGTATGTGTGTGTTTCCGCATGGAATTTAACAATATTATAAGACTAATATAACATTGTAATACTTGTCATTGGGCGAAGGAATTCATGACCTACAAACCCAGAGGATGTTCCGATATCGGACGCTGTGCAAATCAAAAACAGCGGCGAGAAAATCTGAAGAAATAAAGAGACCTAGCGTACTAAGCCCAGATACGGACACATCAAGTCATTACGAACAACGCCGTTAAACAAGAAAAAAAATAACTTATTTAATGCCTCCTTCTTAAATAAACCAATAAAGTACACAAACCCTTTTAACATTGCATCGATGTAAAATATGTTTTCAATCAAAAGTACCCATATTGTAAAACCCCTGGTCAACCTATTCAATTAATTGGCTTGTCCGTTTGAATATTTCATAGTAAAACGCCATTATAGGTAGAAAACTCAAGATAGTACTAAACAGCGATGAAAATTAAGAGACTAAAAGAGAAGTCATTTTCCATAAATGTAACGATGGAACCCCCTCCCCCACCCCGCCACCCCCAACAAAAAAAGAAAACTAGAAAGTTATTGCCAAGACGCAGGTTGTAAAAATAGAGAGAGAGAGAGAGAGAGAGAGAGAGAGAGAGAGAGAGAGAGAGAGAGAGAGAGAGAGAGAGAGTCTCACACAAAAGACCTCTCCGCAGTAAGACCTAATTTCCCAAATCACAAATCCCACAAAAGCTTCAGCAACAACAAACAAAAGCTCATAGAAAGTCACTCGAATATCGGGAGGCTTTCTTTCTTATTGGAAATTTGTCAGCGAAACGGAAGCCACAGACTATTATAAGCATCGTGGAAAACCTGCAGGGAAACTCCATTCCTTCACTGTCTGTCAGAAAGTCGGGTAGGAAAACTTGAGGTTATAGGAAAGAGATAGGTGTGGTGGTGGTGGTGGTGGTGGTTGGGGGGGGGGCAGGGGGTAGGCGGCTAGGCTCTCTTCTTCTGGGGTAGGGGGAGGGGAAGGGGAGGATCGCCTAGCTGCAGGAGGTGAAGGGGTTAGCGCCCCACCTGTGATTATCACAACCTCATTGTTGCTTCTTCTCAGGCAAGCGACTCGCGAGAGAGAGAGAGAGAGAGAGAGAGAGAGAGAGAGAGAGAGAGAGAGAGAGAGAGAGAGAGAGAGAGAGAGAGCTTGCCCCATGGCTCTCTCACGGGAAACAGTGCCACGCACCGACGCTAAACCTTACCAAGATGAAAGTGCAATGCCGTCCCTGTTGACTGGTCAGTCTGGAGTGTGACAACGTTTTTCACCCCTCATCACCCCCGGGGGCAAGAGCCCCTGTGGCTTTGAATAAGGCCGGCTTGCATGAATGAGCGGGGAAGGAGCAGGGCGGGGGGAAACCCAGGTTCGGGTCCCGGATGCTTTCGAGAGCCCATTCCCCCCAAGGACTTGTGGTCTTGCATGAGTCATTCAATCATTTCAAATATCTGCATTTCTTTTTCGGGCAGCTTTCATGTCATAACACTTGACAGAAGGGAAAGAGGGGGGGGGGAAAATAGCCCATACAAATGATTTTATATAATAAAGGGAAATAAACCTCTGACCCATTGACACGACAAGTGTCTTGACTATCACACCTTCCAACATCTTTCTTGACTATCACACCTTACAACATCTTTCTTGACTATCATCCTTACATCATCTTATAAAGAGAGTGATAGTTTTTTCCAAGTTCATCGCAAAAAGAATTATCTTGATCAAGTAAGCTCAGACTTTTTCCCTTTTTCTGCCGTCCAATGTTTCATGATTCATTAAACGCTTTACGAGTGAAGAGGAAAAATAAGATGTGAGTTATTTATCAAGAAAAGTAAACACGAACTGAGTAATCTAAAAGTAATTTATACTACGAGAAATTTTGAATGTATGACTCATTTCCTAATTACAAAGGCTTGATTAGTTTATGCGTGGAGAGAGAGAGAGAGAGAGAGAGAGAGCATCTTCATAATCCTCTGATATACAATTGCGCAGTAAGGCCAACTCATACGTTCTCACACATCTTCAGCATAGTTCGTAAAACACGTACCCC
>NC_089779.1:1122500-1185000 GCF_040412425.1 Macrobrachium rosenbergii | reverse complement strand
GACTTTTCATTTGATTGAAGAGATAAGTACGTATCAACCTTAACCAAAAGTGTGTCCACCGCACACACACACTACAGTACAATGATGAGCATCTGCGCTGTTCATGCTTCAAAAACACAATCGATTTCCAAACTTAACCAAGTTTGCAGATCTTCGCTGCATCGACAGAAAGGGGAATCCATCATCTAAAACTAAGAAAAGCCTCCTAAAATTATATGATACTTCTTTGCCCTTTTTCCATCTTTAAATGCGTGTATTTATTACAATCTCTTACATGAAGCAAGTCATGGGGTCCTTCTTAGGCATGTAATTTGCAAACACTTCATTTACACCTGTCGATATACACAGGGACAACGTATGTATGTATGTATGTACGTATAGTTTAAGTAATATGACTTGCTTTGCCAAGTCGACGACCTGTTTACCTTCAGAAAACGCAGGGAATTTCACCTAAAACTGTGTATCAAAATCATAAAAATCCTTAAATGAGATAACACGGTGTTTACTTTTAACATGAGATTTACAAATATGTATATATATACATATATACAGTATATATACACATTACATATACATATATATATATATATATATATATATATATATATATATATATATATATATATATATAAAACCATTTATTCTAATCCAATCCCGAATGAAGCACTTCCTTTCCATAAACACCTGGCTGTCCAATCATTTCCCTAATACGTAACCAGTACGGGTAAGGAGCTAATATAATTCGGCTGTTTATCATAGCACATTATCACAGCGGAGGGGACGGGAGAAGGGGGAGGGCTGGGAACTCGCGACAAGTACCGGTTCTCAAACATAATACAGCGAAAGGTCAGGAAGACCGTCCCGTCTTGTAGTATATATGGCCATATCAGCGGTAATCGACCTTTACGAATTACACACACTCTCTCTCTCTCTCTCTCTCTCTCTCTCTCTCTCTCTCTCTCTCAGCACTGTGTAAACGTACTTGGATTCAACTGGGAGTATGAAATGCAGTCAAATTAATTGATAGCACTTCACAAAAACTCACAAAAAGTTTTAATCCTGAGAGAGAGAGAGAGAGAGAGAGAGAGAGAGAGAGAAGAATTATGACTCATTTCTAGCAAAAGTAAGTCGTCAAAATCTTCGACGTAGCGCTCATGAATATAAATAATAACGATCCAAAAAGCTAAAAATTCCAAAATTTAAACGCGATTCAAATCCTGATCAGAAATGCTCTCAAGTTTGCCCTCTGAAAATAACTGGAGTCAGATTTTCCTATAATGCTTCCACAAGAAACAAAGAAATAAACAATAAAAGGAGCACTGCAAAGTCTGTTGAACGTGAAAGTCCCTTCATGACGGAATGCTTATCAGATTATCAACAAAAGACTAATTACTGGAAATTTGTTCGCCTGCCTCTTTCAATCACAGACTGCATCTCCGAGCCTCGAGCCATTCCTCTAATACTGGAGACGTTTAGGTATTTATGGACATTTTCCAGCCAGTAAGAATCGCTTTCTCTCATTTGATACAGGAAGCCTGAGGATTTCGCCAATGTGGCAATCTACTCTTCCTAGTGGAGTAGTGGAGAGAGCATTCCCATTTTCCAAACACTTCTCTCACATAGAAACTTGAGGCAGTCCATCGACTTCCACAATTAGAAAAGAAAGAAGATACTGAATCTGGAGATGTTGAATGATCAGCTTTCGTGGATGCAGACTTATCTCAATAAGAAAAGCACAGGTAAAAAACAGAATTTAAGCTCCTTTTGGCTACGAAAAAATAGTTGGAACTAAGTTACTGAAACAGCAGACAGAAGTATGGTCAAGATTTGCTTAGATAATACATAAGAAATGTTGAGAGGTTAAGTATATCTTAGTTTAACCAAACCACTGAGCTGATTAACAGCTCTCCTAGGGCTGGCCCGAAGGATCAGATTTATTTTACGTGGCTAAGAACCAACTGGTTACCTAGCAACGCGACCTACAGTTATTGTGGAATCCGAACCACATTATGACGAGAAATGAATTTCTATCACCAGAAACAAATTCCTCTAATTCGTCATTGGCCGGTCGTAGAGTCGAACGCTGGGCCAGCAGCGTGCTAGCCGAGAGCTCTACCCACCCCTCCCATGAAGAACTAGCAATGTTAAGAAAAAAAAAATCACCTGTAAGGACAATAAGAAAATCAAATGGTTATTGTAAAAGCAGAGTGAATTTATCTTATAAATAATCCCAAAAAACTAAAAACTAAAGAACAGTGACTTGGGGAAAAGCAGTCTGGGAAAGTACAGCCTTTACTTCTACAGACCCACTTTCAGTGCCCCAGCCTTTATTTCTACAGACCCACTTTCAATGCCCCACTGCCCTTTCAGGCAATGTTGACTCTGTTCTAATCCCAACATGCCATTGCCCATTCTCTCTCTCGCGCGCGTTATCTCTAACTCTCTCTCTCTCTCTTGACACCCAGCGTGGAGAATTCCAAAGGCTTAACGCTCAAATGACCACTGGTGATTGCTCAGATGTCTGCAACGTGACAAGATGCACACCCAAGGAATGATCTATCAACAACCTCCATCTCCCCTTCCTCGCCTCGTGGGAGATTATCTCTACTTCCTTCGTCCTACGTCACCCCATCTCTCTGTCTCCCCTTCTTACCTTTCTTAAAATCTCACAGAGTCAGCTGTTTGTTGGCATGTTGCCTACTGAGAACTCATGGAAGAACAATCACCGAAATCTATTCAGTATATGCAAGCCAAGCTATTAAGAAGTATCTCGATAGGGATGAAAGGAATTCGTTACATTACAGCCACCTAGAAACTCAAACCTCTTCAGCGAAATTAAAATTCAATTTTGTAATCACCCTAAGATGTTCGATTGCTAACAGTTGCACAACTGGCCTTGCATTACATGTGCAATGACAAAATACGGTCAGAAATGTGAATATCTCAAGGTAACTTGTGTTTCTAGATCTGAAATATTTCCAAATCCCGTAACGGACTCTTAAAAAGATTCCCACATAAATTTTTTTTTAAAGATACAATAAATTGCGAGTACCAAGCTTAACAACTTCAAAACTGAAGCGGAATAAGTTATATTAAGGTAGGTTTATATAAACAAGTTTGAATAAGACAAACATCCACGGGAAAGCGTACTGAATATTATACCGGGGTGTGATATTCTCAAGACCAGGAAAAGAAATTAATTTAAATTCTTTTAAAAAATTAAAAAATCGTGACAGGATTCCAAAAACCGACTCAAAAATAAAACTTATTACCATAAAAAAAAAATTGTCAGTCCCTGTGAAAGTAACAGGAGACCTTAAATCGTAAAAGAGTTTCCGTGCATCAGTGCAAATACAACCGACCCAAGACTGAAGTGTCAAAATGAGATTACATTTTCGACAGTAAACATTCGTTCGCGAGATCTGTTTGCTCGCCCCATTTAAGCAGGAAGCAAGCATAAGTAAATTGACCAAAGCCTTAGCCTTTCCTCTTAACTAGGCATCTCACGAGTACAATCGTCACGTTCGTCCGACCTTAATTACCAATTGCTGGAGGAGGAGGAGGAGGAGGAGGAGGAAGAGGAGGAAGAGGAGGAGGAGGAGGAGGAGGGGGAGGAGGGGGAGGAGGGGGAGGGGGAGGAGGAGGAGGGAGAGGAGGAGGCGATCAGACGCGCCTGACACGCACGTCTTCCCCTCTGCCGTATTCTGCGCATTTCGATCAGTTGAATGAACGGATAGGATCTCCCTTGCGCTGCGACTCGACTGATCTCTCTTCCAAACCATCTTTTGTTCTATGTGTGTTTGGGATTTCTCTTCGTGTCGGTGACGATTAATTCCACTGGAATTTCGAATTTAACCTCGTGGTCTCCTTCAGAAGTGGATCATCAGGACTTATTGTATAGGTCTTTGGGGCAAATGGCACGCCTGAGTCTCACTTGTGTCGCTCACCTTTACAGGGCAAACAAAGCTTTTTACAACAGGAAATTAAGTTCTTACTTTAGTAATGAGGTTATTCGTCCTAATGTAATAAAACAGAATATAAACAAAAATTTAGTGCGTGGTCAATGTAACCTTTAATCGATAATTGGAAATAAAGGTTATCATAATTATAAACAAACTGTATGAAACCTAATCTTTCAGAAGTTTAATCTCGGTGAATATTCTACCTGATGAGCAGAACTGTGCAAGACTGGTACTGACCTGTGATGAGAATATTTTTAGCCGATAAGCATCTTTGTTCACAATATTTTCTGTATGGCAAATATGCAACATCTGTGTGACGATTCCTAGCTTCACTTAATTATTTCAGCTGCCTTTTCGTAGGGTTTACAAATTAAGTTTAAAAAAAGCTAAATTTTCCAGTAAAGGCGATGACTCTCAAGGGAGAAATTATTTCACACATTTTGGGGCAAAAAGTTAATAAGGAATATCAGATTCGAGGTCACAAGTACCCGGGAGTCATTGATGTTTGACTTCCAGTCAGTAAAAATGTACTTTACTCCTGCCATTTGATTCTAAATTTTCTTTTGATTTTGTAAGGAATGACCTGCTTTAATCTGACCGCCTGAAATGTACACACTCCACTGGGGATACAGATTTTATTCAATGCTTACCTAGTAAAAAAATTGTCAGAGAGAGAGAGAGAGAGAGACTCAAAATATGGACTTGACGAACTTGGTATCTTGGCTCGCTTCCGTTAGCTGACAGCAATTCGTCATCTAATGACAGACAAATTATGCTTAATACTAAACCTCAGGCAGGTTCCTTCAAGTCACCCCATTCCTAACAGCGGAAAGAAAACGGCCGCGAATTAGCCAAGTCTCCCGGTTAAGATGAGGGTAATTTGCCCGTTAAAGAAAAAAAAATGGAATGAATCAACTGCTCTTTATAAACCTCGTTAAAAATGAATGCGTTTAACATTTTTATTTCTATTTCGTATCAGGAGAGTTTCCTAAACATTTTACCCATATCAGTGACGACAAACTTGTTCTAATGTTGTCTTTATGTGACACTAACTTTGTCATCGCTGCTACGCTCTTTTCCCTTGTTTGAAAACTTTGAACAGCTGTGCCCTTTCCTCTTATAGACTTGTGACGCCAGATAACCCACAATTAATCAATCAATCAATCCTCTTATAGACTATAGACAGAAGTTCTTCAAGTAAATACTGCAACACTGTGCACTGTCATACGAACAGTATTCACTTCGAACAGAAAAAACTGTTTTATGCAGACAAATGCAACGAAATGTTGTCTCCTCTAATGGAGAGATTCACCTTGTACCGTCGTTTACAGGATTCTTTAAAACGATTCTGATATATATATATATATATATATATATATATATATATATATATATATATATATATATATATATATATATATATATATATATATATATATATATATATATATATATATATATATATACGAGTTAGTCCCATAACGAAACTCATTTCGTAACACTTTCTGTATTTTCTTTTTAAGAAATTGTTGATTCATCAGCATTCTTGGAGTTCACATGAAGGAAGATGCATCTGATTTTATTAACCTTACATTTCAGCATAGAACAACATAATCCAAGATGTACAAACAAGCGTAGCATCTCAAATACTTCTAAAAAAAAGGATATTAATATATGGAAATGGCATTCGCTTCACTGCACCAGCTATTTAGCTGTAATATCTAATCATAAAAATATAAACAATAATTTAACAACACAAAAAAAAATTTTTTCAAGCAGGCAAGTATATGAACGTAGATATATATCACATGAATAATTATCCATATATTCATGAAAATAGTAAGCGAATACTCTAAACAAAAAGTAACTAAATGGAAAATAAGAAAAACAGAACAAAAGTTGACAAAATGCCCCCGGTAAAACGTGACCTCTGAAATTGTGAAACGTCTCTGACGTCAATCATATTGCGCAGGTGTCAATTGGCTTGTTTGTTCCGCACTGTTCGCTCCGCACAGGAAGGCTCCATGAGTTCTTCCAAAGGATATAAATTCGTCGACGCTGGTCACATCATAGGAGAGGTACGCAGGAAGTACATGAACGGGTAATCATCATATCTTGACTTCCATCATTTTTTATGACAATCCGCAGAACAAATAAACCCAGCTCAGGAACAGATCAGGGGAGGTTCAGATATCATCCATGCAAACTGGAAAGGCGTTCGGCTTCGCTCTATAACTAACAGAAAACAGACTTCTTCACCCAGTGCAGATTTCCAAAGAACGCACACTTTTTCGTAAATCATTCTACCGTACGGGGTTGCCAGAGATTTAAACTCTGACCAGATTATAATAGCAGTAATAATGACAATAAAAAATGTAATTGCATACAGTTCTACGGTTCCAGACGATGAGAGAGCTGAGCGACAAAAAACAAGCCCTCCAAATTTCACACCGCCCACGGATTCTGTTACATTCTCGAACTTTCCTGCTCCTCATTAAGATCGGTCAGTACCAAGCAGCGAACACGGCAACAATGTCGATGTACTGAACCAACGCATGACCTACAAAACGGGTCCCCAAATCTTGATCCAGGGTAGAGAGGAGAAGGAGTGAGGTCAATTAATTACCTTCTCGGCTGACCTCCTGCGGTGTGTTATAACACATAATACGCCACTTGATAAATAACGGGCTCTCTCTCTCTCTCTCTCTCTCTCTCTCTCTCTCTCTCTCTCTCTCTCTCTCTCCACACACAAGTACCACCTGTACTAGTGTTTCCATGGTACGAGGAATGAGCAGTACGTCGTCACTTCTGTACCAACCTCTTCATTATTTCCTTATTTTCTTCTATTTCCATTTTTCATTTCCTATCGTTGTTGGTAGGTATGGTTGTTATCAATTCAATAATTAACAAAACACTTTATTTTAGCATACGGCCATTCACAAAATGAAATAAAATTTATGTAAAAAATACTGTATTACAGGTTACAAGAGTTTAACCGTAAGACAGCATACTACAAGGTTGCAAGATCCTTGTAAATAGATTTCCAAAAAAAATATTTCCAAATAAAAGCCACAAGATGCGGGTAATGGTGTACAACTAATCAAATCAAAAATATTCTAAATACTAAAACATATAAGAGCAAATATTCCATGAGTGTACATACAACTAACTGCATTTATACATATGTGTAAAATCCTAAACAGAAGGAGTGTTCTAAGTAAGAAGACAAAAAGCACTGTGACATATTTACAGGAGAGGACGAGTAAAGATGTCGTGCGTGCGAATACATGCACTTACACACAACAAACAGTGCTTTGTTGGTGAGTTTAATGCACGTTTTTTTTTTCTGTGCCGAGGCTTACGGTATTGTCAACTCGATAACATTATCTTCAAAATGAAAATGAAAACTATTCATACGTGGTAGGTGAACTTAAAGTTTGAATGTGTGTGGGCACGCTCATGCCGGTATACATGGAATAATATACACGTGTGTGTTGGAACGCATGCAAAGCTTGATTGTATACGTGTGTGCATGCTACAAATTTAATATGTATTCATGTACACATGTAACAAATTAAATGTGTATGTAGGTATACAAGAAATATTTCTAAATACGGATTTATATATATGTGTGTGTGTGTGTGTGTGTGTGTGTGTGTATGTATGTATGCATTCATGCATGTATATATGTGTACATGTTACGGGGAATATGTGAAACCAGGAATTTCACGAAATCCCTAGGGAACACGGGAAATGACCAATTCGCTTAGGAACATTTGATCCCCGAGGGTAGATGAATCACTGTTTCGCCGTGTTTAATACCAGCCCCTGGGGGGGCAAATGTCTCTAAGGGGCTAGTACTAAACACGACGAAACAGTGTAGATGAATCACTGTTTCGCCGTGTTTAGTACTAGCCCTCGGGGATCAAATATTCCAAAGTAAATTGGTCATGTCACATATTCCTAGGGATTTCGTGAAATTCCTGGTTTCATATATTCCTGTAACACACACACACACACACACACACACACACACACACACACACACACACATATATATATATATATATATATATATATATATATATATATATATATATATATATATATATATAGCTAGATGGATATAAGTACACATGAAAAGCTGAAATTCGTACGTAAATATACATTCCAAAGTTGGAAAGTGTATGAACGTCCGTACCGGATGTGTAGGCAAACCTTCAACATATTGAACACGTATGTGAGTAAAAGATATTGTAATCATATAAAGATCTTCCACTGTGAATGTGTTTTATGCACACACAGAAATGTGCCGACTGGGAAATGTGACAGCATGATTTTCTACTTGACAGAAGGCGCCTCTTTCACCTCACTCATGTGAATTCTGACTCATCACCAGCAAGTCACTGAAGAGATCAATAAAAAAAAAAAAGGCTCAATAAACATAAGAAACTGCTTATTCATCTAATTCCAAAGATGACCGAGAGAGAGAGAGAGAGAGAGAGAGAGAGAGAGAGAGAGAGAGAGAGAGAGAGAGAGAGAGAGAGATGTCACCCAACATGTCGACCCGAGGCGTGATGAATCCGCGATCCTTGTAATAAATCTGATTGCTGCGTTCGTGAGGATTTATGCACAGCAGAGAATTGCGCTCATGAGTCGCCTAAGAAACTTGGAGGATAGAGGAACACTTCCTTATCAGTCTTAACTCTCTCACTTGATTGAGAACAGCCTATATATACACCAATGGGACCCTTCTTTACCGTCTCTGAATGTGATATTATTCTCAAAATTCACTTACTTGGATCTGAAGATATAATAATTATATTCAGAAACATTACTGGCTATCAATGGTTTCTTATTTTCTGCAATTTAAACATAGCTTGTAATACGCTCTCTCTCTCTCTCTCTCTCTCTCTCTCTCTCTCTACATATATACATGTATATACGTATATAAATATATATATATATATATATATATATATATATATATATATATATATATATATATATATATATATATAATGTGTGTATACATGTATATATGTATATGTAGCTCCGTAGAACACAACAACGGTTAATTCCATGCTTATAATTTAAATGCTGAACACTGGATGAACCCTTTTGCAGCTAACCTACAAGAACTAGACGTTCATCATATGAGAGAGAGAGAGAGAGAGAGAGAGAGAGAGAGAGAGAGAGAGAGAGAGAGAGAGAGAGAGAGAGAGAGATTACTGTCATCTTCAGAAATGACCTCTATTAAAAAATATATAGCCTTTCTATAAGATGATTCACTGGTTGAATAACTTAAAGAGGTTATGAACAAAATTAATACTTTAAAGACGTTACAATGGTATAATAATTGAATTAAATTAATATGAAACATTACTAAACATGGACAATATCAGTAACGTAAACACTGGCAACAATAAGCGTAAGAATATTAATAACAGGAAGAAGAATTTTTGTTCAAAACAGTGAATAATAAATGCAATATAAAAAATATTTATTACTAATATAATCTTGCTGAGGCAAGTAACTTGCATCCAACAATAAAAGGATTGGCAACATAACCACATTTAGTAAACAGTAAGAGCACATAAAAACAAACCATGTCCCCACCGATACTAATTAATGAAGCTCTAATAAGTTTGCGAGAGAGAGAGAGAGAGAGAGAGAGAGAGAGAGAGAGAGAGAGAGAGAGAGAGAGAGGTGGAGGGGGGGTTATGTAAAACTGGTTTTCTGAACAGACGCCTCTCAGAATTCCTTTGTATCTTCGACACAACCGTAATAAAAATAATTCTGTCAATATAATGAGATAAGTGTTGATAATGAAAACCTAGGACTTAATAATTTTGATGGAAATAGAAGGAGGATATTACTGATAATAAAATCGTTCTTCCAAAACAGCAGCAGCTCTTATGCGAGGTCAGACTTTATTGAAACTGGTTTTCGGACAGCGAGATGAAGAAAAAATCGCTAAAAAGGAAAAAAAGAAAAACTACTTCTGCTGTAAACCTTTCCTTTAAGTGACGTTGGTAGCTTTCAAAATGATTCGAACCTTTAAAATCACCCCTGACGTTTTTTTTTTTCATTTCCTCAAAAACCTGTTATGTTTCCCGAAATTCTGGGTCTGCTTAATTAAATTTTCAACTATTGGCTGTAGATTCAGATGACTTTCAACGGATCAACTCGAAGCTTCATACGGCCATTTTTCTGTTAAGGATTACGTGAACATAATCTGAATAGGTTAACAGAAACATAATCTGAATAGGTTTCAATTTAGCTAACTGGGAGTTGGAGGAACTGCATAAAACTACTCATGTACGAGTATTAGGCTTCTTGTCTATAAAGCAAAATTAGCAATATACAGTAACACACTAAAACAAATGTTCATACACCCTGTGGAGGATACATACTTCAACAACTGAGATTAAATGTAAGTTTTAATGTTCAGGCTCATATTTCCGAGAACTGTTTCCAACCAGAGTGCACTGAGAAAAGGATGGCTAGAAACAGCCATCAAAGACAAAATCTTAACGAAAAGTCTGGCTAAAACGCCAGGTCCAAGGGAAGTACGGTAGTACCGGATATGTTCCATAGGGCTATTGAAATACTAGTTTAGGTCTAACATTTTCCAGCAAAGTAGCAATGAAAGAAATTTTTACATATTCGTGGTGGATGAAGCAAAAAAGGAGCGTGAGCACAAAATTAACACGTCTATCTGAATTTCAAAACGCTAAGCTAACTTCCAATAAACACTATCAGACCTGATAGAAAACGGCTACAGAAACTTGCAACAAACTGTAGAGGCCTGGTGCAAAAGCCAGCAATAAGGAAGTCCGAAACTCAACAGTTACATAATATGTCCTAATATGGCAAATCCGATATAGCTTTTCATAGACTCCATACTTGGTTAGGGAGCAATATAAATATCTGTATCCTTTTCCCCTCTCACTCATTGCAAGAAAATTTGGATACTTTGAACAAAAAGACGGATTTCCGTAACAAGCAAAAAAATAACATGGGGAGGTTATAGGATCGTTACATGGCGGGTTTCCGCCAAATTCTCGTTTAACCAGTGAAGAATATAGATAAAATAAAAGATACAAGATTGATCTAATTGTAAGAAGTTACTGTAACATCGTTACAAGTATTGACTGCCTACAAAGCAAAAAATAAAAAAAAATTAACCTTTTTTTAATGAATTCTTGCTTCAGTTCGGACGAAGCGTCAAATCTGAAAGATGTTATGTTTGCTATACAACATGTTGCCAAAAATCGCAAATCTGGTGAAGTTCTTGACCCGAGATCGTTGCGGCAGTGGCGCCATAGCTCGTGGAAGACGCACAACTACGCGTGCCGAAGTGGCTCCTAGAATATGAGCCGGGGAACACAAGAGAAAGAAGAGAAATCCTGATACTTTGAAAGATATTCGGATCTGTAAAGAAACTCAGTTTCGAAATGACCTCATCTAATTACGCTCTGACTAAATACAGAACCTCACTGCTGACTCATCGAACGAACAAAAATTTAGAGGCAATGGTGTCGCTGTCAACAATTCTGTCTAGATTAAGTGTTGGAGGAATGTCAACTATTTGATTATCAGTATCATTATAAGTACTGTAAGTATTATCATTATCACTCTAAGTACTATTTAGAAATTGGAAGGAAATTTCAGAAATATGAAATGAATCTGGCCAATGCAAAACGACAACAGTATTTAGAAAAAAAAATCATTGCTATTATAACGACGACGAAATGACGCAAAAGGAAATGAAATTTAATACAAAATTTCATGTCTTTCAAAATTTTCTGTGTGACAAGTGTTACTCAGCACATCCGGCTCTAAAGAAGCCTGACTGTCGATCCCTGGCTCAGATTACGAAGCTGCATCAATATTCACTTCCTTGAGTATTAAAATTATATCCAGGAAGTCCAATGAAAATCTGAGCAAGAAACGACAATAAAATTCATGATTATACTGAAAAAACTTAACAATTATATATACTTACATGTAATGTGTAGATCATGCACATGCAACAGTCGCCTGTAACACACTTAAAAATTAATATATGTGTATGTATATATATATATACATAAACATGTAACTGGTAGTATACGTAACGTGTATCAATACCTCATTTCGGTATACTATTTTGCTCTATAATTACAAAAGTGAAAATAGTGAAAAAGCGACTTTGCATTAAACTTGCATTTATCACTCTACGAAATTTCTCTAGGTTTTTAAAAGCCCAGGGAAAATTTAAAAAAAAAATGAAGACAAATGGCTCCACCAATATTTTCAGCATGACACCCACCATGCGCCTACACACACAAAAAAAAAGAGGAAGAAGAAATCGAGTCATTTATTTCGCTTCCAAGAAAGAGACCTTCGAGTTGCCCCTACCTGTCGAAGACCTTCCATCCTTCCCACAGTGCGAGATCCTTCCACTCTCCTAGCTGCAGGAGTGGGCGTGTCGACCTTCCTTCTCAACCTGGCGGGTACATCGTAGATATTCTCCAGGTCGGGGTGCATAGGATAGGGTTCATCCACGACTGGCCGACCACGGCCGCCGACACTTCCTCCCGCAGGATAATCATTTGCGTGCCCTCTGCCCAGTATAGGGATAGGAGCCGTAGGGGCGAGAGCTGTGGTTTGAGCAGGGGCGCTGGTCTTCCGACGGTCCCTGCTGGGGCCGTCGTACTCCAGCTCGGGTTCGCTCTGCACCTCCCGGAGGTCCTCGCGGGAATAGCCAGCATCTTTCCTCTTTCGGGACCTCCCGAAGCCGAGTTTCTTCCTCAGTTTGGGGCTCGTGGAGGGCGAAGTGGTTGGGCTGGCCAGGGGGCTCAGCGACTGCAACTTCTGAACTAAGCTGCCAAACATGTTTTGGCTTCAAGCTCACGCACACAGACACCGACCCTCACACGTGGATCTCAGGCCATAGACCCCAGGATGTGCGATGGCACATACACCCCCTACACACTCTCCTCCTACCTACAGGTACTGTGACGAAGGAACCCCCCAGAAACAAACACTTCTGACACTTACAAAACACTTGACAACACTTTGCACACGAGGGGGAGGTCACTGCAATGGGAAATGGCGAGTGGGTATGAAAAGAGAGAGAGTAAGAAAGAGGATGATGATAGAGATGGGGGAGCAGCAGCTATGTAATGGGGCGAAGGAGTACCGAAGGGGGAGGGCAAGCAAGGGAAGGCAGGTCAACTAAGCATTGCTGTCAGGTCGAGGCAGGAGACCCGGGGCCGAACGGCGACTACCCCGCAGCACCTGCACCAGCAACACATCCTAACATCTCTCTCGGCTGCTTCCCGCACCCGGGGGATCTTCAAACTCGAAAACACAACTCACAAAAAAAAGGTCGGTTATATCACTGCAAATCTTTTTTTTTTTTTTTGGTATTATGTCGAGCCGGTAGTGACCGATCAGCACTTCGCAAGCAAGACCGAAATATATATTACAGTCCCTCCGTTATATCCAGGTGCTAAAGGTCTCCAGCGGCAGCGGCAGCAGCAAGGCACGAGTCTCATAAAGCCACGCAAGAATGGCACCTGTGCTCGCCGCACAGTCTCCAGAACTTCTACTGCACAGCGCTCAGCTGAACCCCCCTACTACTACACCGAGCCACACCTACATACACACACACACACACACACACACACTCACACGCGTACGCTTACACACCTTTATACTACAACTACCTTCGCTAACGTTCTTCCTGCTCTCTCTCTCTCTCTCTGGCAAGATCTTGTCGAGTTCGTTAATAATTACGTTTCGGAATAAATCTTTCTTGTGAGTTTTGAATTCTGGGAGAACATCATCTCATCTCTTTTAGTACTATTTGGTAACCTCAGACCAGCAGATTCCAGGACCGTTGGCTTTCGTCGGTTTTCAAAAGTTTTCGCTCTCTTCATTATTTAAGTATATAAATCGTGCTTGAGAGGAGTTCACGATTATCGAAAACAAATCGTTTTCGCAATTACTGATAATCTGAAAGTCGTCTTCAACGAATATCTCTCGAATATTCCAGTTACATTTGAATCATCCGCCGTAGGTCACATGAGATCATTCACGTACCTGAACTGATGGGACACGGGGAAGCCAATGAAATCGTTGCTTCTCTCTTTAGTAAGAGGTCATTGGTGGTTGCCTGGGCAGCCTTACCTCTAGTGTGACTTTACGTTACAACTCTCATCAGTGCAAACATTGACATGATGTGTGTAGTGTCCAGACCCCGTTTTTACCGCATTGTTACCAAGAAATTACGTTAATTTTAAATGTTTTTTTTTAACGTCCCACCTGCAATATGAGACCCCTTTTCAGTTCCATCAAAAAGAAATTCATCTTGGTCTTGGGGAAAAGGGACGTACATTCCTAAAATCAGAAGAAGAAGAAATTCTCGTTTTAACGAAACGAAGCGAACGGTGACAGCTTCGGGCAATCGAGGTCGATCGACCTGGCTGACCACGACGCAATCTCAGCGCTTGCTGAGCTCAACAGCCTACATGCCCCGCTCAATTTGCTGCTAACACCAGCTGAGATCGACAATTTACCAGTTGCTGTCAAATACTGCCGTCCACTTGCTTAGTTCATGCGTTTTTCTTTTCAGTTTTTCAAGCCCGAATGCCGTCACTAAGCCGGCGTCCATCGACATACGATCTTCAAGCAGCCTAATATTTCGCTATCACGAGGTTTGTCTAAAATATTTTCTTCAAATTGTATTTGAGAAATTTACTTACGGTAGTTTTATAATTATGGACTGGTCATTATTTTGTTACCTATTATAGATCAATAATGATTATTCCTATATTCTCTTTCCTGATATGTCTCTCTGACTATAATGTATTTCCTTTTGCGATGGTTTCATAAAAGACTGCTCGCATCATGGTAAAGATGATTATGTCACAACTCTAAATCTGTAACTTACTCTCTTATTGTCTTTCAGGAATAAGGCCTGAGTTCTCGCTGAATTGAAGAAGCACAAAACTATTAACCAATATCAGCGATTCACTCAAAGGAAATATCATGATCATGGGTCAAGAAAGCAACCATACAAATCAAAATGTAGAATAATCTTTGGCGAGATAAAAGTCAATAACAAAAGAATGCCATAAACGCGCAAAACCAAACAAAATTGCTCGTCAACATAAAAGATTTATTTCATTAAAATTTCACTAGTATTATGAACGGCTAATATCGCCACTGAAGAACTCCGTATGCTTATACACTTTGTATACTTTCCCGCACTTTTCCGGAAAGTATACAAACAAACCTAACATACGCAGTGAAGCGTTGCTCTAAAAGAACAACAGGATACGATTTAAGTGATATGCGACAAGAAAAGCCATTAGCGATTACGACAGAAAATAAGGTAAATTGCCTTCAAAAGTATAGCTAGAAAAAACAGAACTATCATTTTTATATTTCTACCCTTCTTCACAATAACCTTCAGCTACGTAACTCATTATTTGTAGCTTTCGAGAAGACAACTTTACGAAAGGAGGAATGAGTAATCTATTGGCAATAATTTTCGTCTGATTGCCAACAAAAATGCAAGGAAATTATTTATTTTCAACTACTGAACCAAATATATTAATCACGGATGTATATCACAAGCAAAGATGACAATGATATTCCCAAAAATATGAAATGATAAAAACATGAAACCGTATCAATAATAATTAATAAGTGTTAAACTAATTTCCACTCAAGTTCCACGCAGTGCCTGTAAATAGTTTGGATATGAACGATCGCCATTCAAGCTGCCACCCAGATAAAGTTCATGTGAGAGAGAGAGAGAGAGAGAGAGAGAGAGAGAGAGAGAGAGAGCATAAAGTATCATAGGTTGCTTTGCAATATTAAGACCAACTAATTGTTGAATTCACCTGCTGTAAATATTGACCTTCGCCAAAAATATGATACCGACTTCAGGTATTCAGAGATCTCTTTGCTCCTAACCAAAAGAGCTATCTTGATAACAAGCATACATACATACATACATACATATATACACACATACATACATACACAGAAACACACACACATATATAGATAAAATTATATGTATATCTAAAATTCCATATATATATATATATATATATATATATATATATATATATATATATATATATATATATATATATATATATATATACATATATATATGTGTGTGTGTGTGTGTGTGTGTGTGTGTTAATATGTAATTATGTGTTAAAAGCAAAGAGATCTCTGAATACTTGAAGCAGGTATCATATTTTTTGGGGCATGTAAATATTCTTAGCAGCTGAATACAACATTACTTTGTCTTTATACAGCAAAATAGCCTTTGATAGTCTATGCTCTCTCTCTCTCTCTCTCTCTCTCTCTCTCTCTCTCTCTCTCTCTCATATGACCAATTCAACAAATATATTTGCACTCCCCATCAGACTATGAATTGGACGCAAAATCTTACAAACACACATGTTCATAAGCGCGCGTCTTTGTAAATCAGCTCACAGTTATACCCCAATCCACAGGCACTTACCAAGCTCGGTCTAGCACTACCTGCAACGCCTCTATGTCACCTGTTAAGTGTTCATTTTCATTCTATAATCATCTGGTCCACAGAAACCCAAAAAGACGAGAACAAACGTCATCTCACCGTTTTGTTATTTTTAGTGTCGTTAATTTTTGCAACCCCTACATAAACCTAAATATCATTTCACCGCAGATATGAAAGGCTGTAAACCCATTTCCCGGAATTCTTGTGAACAAACCACTCTAGTTGCTCTCATTCGTAAAGAACCACGAAAATAAATTTGCACAGGAGTTTACACAGTACTACAAATTTATCACCACTCCGTATGACTACTTTTTAAGAAGCCAGTAGATCAAGAAAGGTACACCAACACCGCGTTTTAAAACAGTTAAGCTGACGCCCTCTTCATCACAGAATTCCACGTTGCCATTAATTCAAAACAAAAGGGAATTTCACGCTTTTACTAACTGACATGAGAATGGCTTCACCTCACAGAATTCATTCCGAAAGAGAAATGAACGAGCGACATTTCCCAAAGAATAAAAACACCTCACAAAAATTCTGAAGGTCGGTCGTAAGAAGACTTTGTCTTATATTACGAATTCAAAGGGAATGACTCTTTCTTTCGCTTACGCAAGTATTTATTTCATTAACGAGCTAACGAACGAATCAATGACTGGATGACATGCCTGGCGTTAACGCTGCAAAGGTCATGGGCACCAAAATCAAAGAAAATTATATTCGTTTTAAATTCCGGAAATAGAAAGCAATTAGTCTACTGCGCTCAAAGTATTTATGTTGCATTTCCCCATTAAGATCAGAATTTTCAACCGAATTTAATAGTGTCTAGGTCGAGGCTTAATTTATTCCAGCTACTTTTTAATGCATACTCTTATAACTACTGTCTTTATTAGTTATACACATACATACAAGTGTATATATATGCATGCATATATATATATATATATATATATATATATATATATATATATATATATATATATATATATATATATATATATATATATTTATTAGATAGATAGATAGCAAGGTCAGGTCACCTCATTTTTTAGTTATTCATTACAAAACCAATGGTTTCATGCCTAACGCTATCTATACTTCTACATCTTTCAATGTACCTAGGCATTATATTATTTGATTTAAATATTTATGCTTAATTCATTCATATTTAATGTGCGAAAATATACCAATCAGCTCTACTACCTTCCTCACTTCCTTTAATTGTTTCAATTAAGTTTGGGTTAGAGAGGCTTATACGGACCGGAGAAAAAAAATATAAGAAACCCCTTCAACTGTCGACAACCGTCTTGCGCTGAACCATTTCATTCATTAGCTAAAGACTGCTCTGTATTGTTGCTGGATGAAGCAAGCTCTAAGCCTGTATAGAGCGTTGCTATTCTTATCAGCCCGAAGATAAGAAGACCACTAACAAGTATAGAAATTGGATTATTTCTTTCTCCCGGTTCCCAAAAAAGCGAATCACTCCAAAGAACTTAACTTCTTCCAATGGCTAAAGATACTGTTCGCTGTCGTTAGATTTAGTTGGCTCTAAGCCAGCACGGGCCCTTTCCATTCTCGGCAGCTCCAAGAAATTTGCCTCCCTCTTTCTCCGGATTGCCACAGAAGCGAATCAGCCCAAGAAAAGAATGGGAAGACGATTCGCAATGCACAAATCGATTCTCATTATGATTCCCCCTGACTGCAGCCTTATCAAACAAGGCCAAATTAAAGCCCGTCCCGGCAGACGAAACTTTGGTGGAGCGAGGAACCGGCGAATCCGGATTCTGTAAAACCGATTTCCTGATAATACGCAGTCTAGGATCTCGCTTGCGTGCAAGCACAGCAGGTTGCCCCTTGAAAGAGAGTGGAGGGAGAAATATGCAAAGAAGCGGTCCAAGTTGAGGCCATATCTCCGTCAAGGGGAAGAGTCCTCATCTAATTGACATTGCACCATCAATGATTCGTACTCAAGTTTTCCAGTAGTTAAGAGTGGTATCGGTTTATGTACGATGGCATCTTCAGAGTAAGAAGGAAACAAGAACGAAGGGAGACCATATAAATTCTCTTAACAAAACATGATATGATAAGTAGTCAGACGATCCTCACGAATAGCCTTTGATTATTATTATTATTATTATTATTATTATTATTATTATTATTATTATTATTATTATTATTATTGATGGACGGGAATAAATACAAATCAAAGGCAACGACGTCATCTAACAGTTCTAACGTTTGTGAAAGTCTGCAAAATGTTCCCTCTGTAGCTATAATTCAATAGAAAAAAAAAATTGCCTACATTTTGATACTAAACATCAGAAATCGGCTATAAACGAAATATCAGGGGAAAATGTCGCCCTTACCATTTTTTGTGGAACATTACATATTAAACAAAGCTGGCTGGACAATACGAACTATCTCTTCTTTTTGTACTGCCCCTCCGTCCGACTTGACCGAAAGTAAGTAGTTGTAAATTGGAATTGAGCGCGTTGCCCTTGATCAGTTCAGGCAACCACTTCGCATGGGTAGATCTTGAGAAAACAGTGTACCCGTTTCTCTGGATGCATTCTAATCTCGTAAGGACAATGAGAACGATTCTCTTAGCTCACCTGGAGATGCATCATTCCTCCTCCAGCTTTAAAGGTAAGCAGACCTATCTAGACAGGCCAATTTAACTCGTGGCGTTACTCAAAACTTGCTGCAAAAAAGGTAGGGGTTAGTGGGTTGGGGGGTTGGGGGGAGGGTGGATTTGGGGGGGAGGAAAGAGAGATCATCACATTTAGTCATATCTAGCGCACGTCAATAATCCTATGGTGGTATACACAGCACAACTATCATTGCTATTATTAACGGTGTACACAACATTTAAGCCCATTCAAGAGCATTTAAGTAGATTCAAGCGCTATAACAGCGTTCATTTTTATTATCATTACTATCATCATCACCCCCTGTCCACCATTAACATCGTGGGACCCGGTGCTCGCTGAAGCCTTCCTGATAAACCGCCTTCCGAATGGTGGATCGTTTGGTCTGATCGTCTTGGAACGTGCAATCGCCCCATCGCCCAATTACCACAAGTGGGTTCGCTTACGTGCTCATAAAATAAATGAACGCCGAAGACATAAACACAACTGCTAATGGATTTAACCGCGCGCTCGCGCTCAAGTATGATATAAACTTGTTTATTTGCTATTGTTGGCTGGACATGGGCTGAATTATCTGCCGGCAGGCAATTTGGCAATCTGGCTTGCTAGATTTGGGAGTCAGCTTTAATGGCATGATGTTACGGTGACCATCATTTTGTAAATGTTCAGTGTTGCAATCAGTTCAAGCAGAAGGAGATTTTGCTCCTAAGAAAGATTGTCGAGGAAATAATAAACACTATTAACATAAAAATACAAGAAGTTACAAGAGAAAGTATAAATGGCATTTTTAGTTTACTTAAAAACTGTAACCGTCCATCTTTTACAAAGTGCGTTTGCCGTTTCCTTCGGGGTAAATTCCTTCCTTTCCTCTCATTTTTAGCTCCTCTCAGTCAAGGGCATGACTCTGAGATTAATTCACTAGTCTTGTGCCAACACGAGCGCTTGAGCCCAGAGGAACCCGCAGAGCTTTTCAAAAGAAAGATGAAGAATACGTGAGTCAAGACCCGAGGAGATGCCTCAGAAGGTGGCCCCAAGGGAGGGTGCGAAGTGAGGTGGGGGTAGAAAAGGTCAGTAATTAAAAGTGCGCTGAGGTCAGGCAATGGGGCACGACTCGGTTGGTGGGCGCGGTGGGGCTTTTTGGGGGGGGCCCGGAGTGGCTGTTGGTCCGTTCTGTGACACAGTTTGTGGAACCGAAATCGTAATGCCCCGGGAAGGTAAAGAAGATGACGATGGGACGGGGGGAATGGGACCAGCGGATGGAAGGAGAGGAGACGCGCCGCCACCGTCACCCCGTTATGTTTGTGAGATGGGGGGACAGAGGGGGGAGGTATAAAAGGAATCGGGTTAACTTGCAGGGGCTGAGGTGAGCCATTCATAGGGATCCTCGCCTCGATGAAATTGAACTGCGGTTCAACCAGGCGATCCAATTTATCACTTTAATTGGCAAATTGATCCAAGAGCCATTAACCCAGTCCCGAGAGAACTCCTTCCCATGTCAGCCGGCACATCGTCAAGCGGTTATGGAATAACCAGCTCAACAGTAAAAATTGCTTTAGAGATGAATGTCAAGGGGAGTCATGCCGTTCCTTTTATTTGTAACATTTTCTTACCGATTATTTGTGGAGTGCTGGGTCGACAAACAACCTAATGGCATATTGTAAGCGTTTCATTATCTGCGATTCGATGAAAATGCAACTTTTCCAATTTCCCACTGGATTCTGAACTACTCTGGGTCGTTGCCACTATCGAAATGTAATCTTATATACTTCCTATCTTCAGTATCCCTTAGCGAAATTTATTTTCCCTCAGTATTCCTCCATATTTCTGAACGAGTAAATCATTTCCTTCTTTCCTTAGCCACCGCAGAAAGGAGCTTTTATGACGTGTATCTGATGTTCACACTGTCAGACAGAAGAAATAGATTTGCGTTCTAGTGATTTTCAGAAACACACAGCAGTAGTCGCGGTTCTCATTTGGTTCCCCAGCCGCTCTGTCTCTTTTGTGTCACCTAATGCCATTTTTTTTTCTTAAGTGGTATGAAATAGTGTCCATTTTTTGACATTGAATAGGAAAATGTACGCCTTCATCTCTTTCTTACACAGTTAGCGGTTTCTTTGTTTTAAAACATGTTTTTGGTTATATTATATTCACAAAAGGAAACTAGGGTTGGGTTGATTTTAGCCCTTCCTGGATACAACAAATCAAGCAATAAATAAATAAACAAATTTATATATAAATAAAAAATAACTACAATAACACCAATCTCGATTTCAATAAACTCGATATTGGGGAATTTTAGAAATCAGTTATTTTCTTATATTTTTCTAAACTTTATTTTGCTATCCACGCAAATAGCCACAAAGTCTCTGTTCTCCAGGTTGATTTGTCGCTATTTTTTTAAAGTTGATCTTAGGAGGGGCCGGATACAGTTTAACCTAAATGTTTCAAGCATTCAACTTCATTCCGGAGAAGGGTATTCTTGGCCGCTTGGTTCGTCTATTCAATCCGGCGACGCAACGGCAACTGCCACCGAAGAACTCCTGCTTCGAGAATATACCGAAGGGTCAGGCCTACTGAAATCCTTTTCTTGTTTTGAAGGTGAAAAGGAATTTCTAATCTTAGAATGCGACAGACAAAAAGATAAAAAGATGTCTTTTAGAACTCCGTCTTTCTTTCCACAATCTCTGCACAGCCAGACTTCAGAGGTATATTCTGGTTCAGTGCCGACAGTACTTTTATAGTTACGGAGCGTTTAAGAATATATACGTATTAGCACATACGTAAACAAAATAAACAACATAAGCGTTATAACTGGGGATATGGAAGCATCTTTAGAAGAGAAGGTATATCAAGTGATGATTTTTTTCAATGGCGAAGATGGACCACAATTACGCTAGGATAAACTCGGTGGCCTCGGGTTTTGGGTAAAGCACAAGAAGCTATTATACATGAAAGCTGCTTTGTGCACGGCTGTGGATAAGAACATTATTTTCGAAAGTACTGTACAGACAAAAAGTCTCACATATGTACATCTTATACAAACACACGATGTTGAGATCGTCGTTTTTTAAAAGGTAAAAAAAAAAAAATCATATAATAAAGCCTCACACAACACTTGTCATTATCATATGTAAACATATTAAAAAATATATATATATAAATTAATACAAATTAAATTTCACGCGTGAAGAAGCTTAGAAATACTCCACTTGACCCACACAAGTTTTGGCACGAGAGAGAGAGAGAGAGAGAGAGAGAGAGAGAGAGAGAGAGAGAGAGAGAGAGAGAGAGAACGTGCATAATCTTTCATTATACTTAACCTGAATATGACATCGCCAACACGCACGCGTATTGCAGTGCGTAACTTCGCAGGTTGAGCTGCAAGTTTTTCAAAACTTTCCCTTGCGTCACTCTCGCATTTCAAGCTCCGATGTGACATTCGGCAAGGGAGACGTCACTGTGACGCACCACGTTCTACGCAACTTTCTATTGCTGCTACTCAGAGTTTCCAGGACTTCATCATTTTTAGTGACTACACACTGCATTTTGCTTGGTTGCACACACACGACTCTCTCTCTCTCTCTCTCCTCTCTCTCTCTCTCTCTAACTCATACAAGCGTAAATGTGCTTCAAAGTAACTATATACTGATGTTATCATTCATAAGAATACGTCTCACAAGTGAAAATATATTTTTCACGAAAACTATGACAATGATAGGAAATAGACCACATTTAGCATGGAATTATGGGCGAGAGAAAATAACAGGAAAAAGTTATGAAAAACTACCTATTTCAGCGAAATTAACAGAAAGAAACGAAGGACGAAGATAACACTTTATAACCACACACACACACACACACACACACACACACACATATATATATATATATATATATATATATATATATATATATATATATATATATATATATATATATATATATGAATATTTTTTTAATGGTCAAAAGGACTCATATTCTAAAATACACACAGACACATATACATATGTATATATATAATATATATGATCTATATAGGCTATATATACATATATATACACAGCGTGTGTACGTCTGGAAACGAGCACATACGAATACACGACAAACAACAAAACGATTGAACGAGGAAGGAAGCTGATCCTGAACATTGCCGAGCACCATTACGAACTCTAAAGCATGACGAGCACCTTTGGGCATTACGCATGCTTCGACAGTAGCTAAAGGGTCCCTTCCAAGGGAGAGGGCACGATGCCCATCGACCGACGATTATTGTGATCATATCGAGGCCAATGAGGGTCACGGGTAGAGATGGTCGGATTTGGGTCAGGGGACCCAACGAGCGCCTGCGATGAGGGAAGATGGCGCATTCATTCGTAAGGTTAAAAACACAAATACCCATCCATTTAAATACATGCATAGTATCTGTCGACACTGTACACAATGGGCGAGGCAGCAAAGCTCCCGTTGCCGATCTGAGAGGGTCGCTTACAGCTCGATATTACTGCTGTTTTCCTTTGCTGATCGATAACCAGTGGTGTTGAAAACCTGGCAACCGTACGTGGCCTTCTCACATTTGGAACCGGAGCTCGCTGCCTCACTCCTTGTGCATAGTGTCAACAAACAAATTTATGTAGTGTATCTGTCTATCTATCTATCTATCTATCTATATATATATATATATATATATATATATATATATATATATATACATAGATAGATAAATAGAAAAATAGTTAGATGGACAGACAGATATTCTCCACATCTGTAAATCACTGGACAATCCAAAGCAATTTATCTCAACCATAAATACTGCAACGCAATTGCTTACAACAACACAGAGCTCATAAATCACTCACGCCCCTTGAATCGCTACTGGAATTACCAAAACCACACACAAATCAGTACCTGCAAGAAAACTAAAATGATGAAAAGCAATCATCGTGATATTCCTCCCCTTCTGAAGGCAGTTTCATATCACGATCAATCACTGTCTAATCACGAAAAGATTCGGACAACGCCGTTTGATAAAACATACTGGAAGATTACTAGAGAGAGAAAAATACTGGGGCACTTTTGATGCTATTGCAAACCACAGTCTGCAAATACCCAATTCGTTTCTTTTCAATTGTCCTTCTTCCCTTTATTTTCAAGAAGCGGCATCCTTTCACCGAAGCCCGACAGCTGGCTCTCTTCCATCGCATCCGTGACGCCTTATTCTCCCGACATCCCCGACAACGCAAGGTGTGATTTACCCGGCGTTAATTGAGGTGTACGTTAAGAGACGGAAATTAGATGGATCCACCGGAAACCGGCGTCGATTGTGTGTAGTGGAGAAATCGGCGATACGATTGGGAGAAATGTTGAGAAATAGCAAACATCCGGTGGGAATCTGATACGTATGTAGGCTGAACAAGTTTGTCTGTTTGCTCGTGTGATTCGGAAGGGAATGTCTTCGCAGGTCGTTGCGTGGTATTCTAAGAAGGAAAATGGTCTGTTTAATAAATCCTGAAGTCGTAATAATAATTTAAATGAATGTACACACATGAAATGGCTAATTTCCGTGATTAAAATCTTTGTAAGAAAAGGAGTAAAACAACAGTAAGTACAAAAGCCCGAACTACTGTTCTTACTTCATTAAGAGTAAAACAGAAATCTGCGAAACTAAGAGTTTGATTCATTAATTAAAAAAGCAGCTATAAAGAAAAAGGAAAGAGACCCTACCATAAGATTCTCTGAACGTTTCCATACATCATATACACAAATTGCCCTTCCAAACGTTATTTTGGCTAAAGCGCGATTTTCAAAAATTTATGCCAAACAAACACGGCAAAATGTCAAAATTCTTAATATATACATATATCCTATATGTATTATATTATATGTGCTTAAAATATCACAGTAGGTGCACGTGACTTCAGTATATAAGCGAATACCACAGGAAAATGACAGGCAGAAGTTCAGTAAAAAGCGCTTTCACGTGTTTATTCACGCATCGTGAATAAACAACATGTTAAAGCGCTAAAATTACAACTCACAGACTGAAATTACACGCACATTTCACTAAAACTGAGACTAAAAGTAAAAAAAAAAAATAAAGAAAATTTTAAAAATCTCTGCAAAATTATAAAAAATCTGGGAAAATATGTAGGATCTACCCGGCAACTTCTCAGGGTCAGGGCCGATTCTCACTGGGGCGTTAGTTATAGAACTGGGTGTGTAAGCTATCTAACCCAGAAACTTCTTATATAAGTAATCTCATTGTTAAATGTACAACAACCATCAAACATGAAGATTTTAAATTTATTAGCCAAACAAAGGAACTCATCAGACTGTTGATTCTGGAAACGTTAAACATCAAATTACGAGTTTCGACTCGAAACAACCATTCCTCTACTGTCGCGTTGTTTTTAGCCTAAATTCCTGTCATTCTTTGTGACTCTTGACTTTGTTTTCTTTTAGTGTTTTTTATCTTTGATGATGAAAGGTTGGTTGTGTGGAGCTTTTTTCAGTCGTAGTTTTATGAATATGTAACTTTTACTTTTGAGTAAGTGTGTGTTGGCGGGCTTTTTCATGATTTTGCCGAGACATTTTAAAATTTCTTTTATTTATAATTTTTTTGTACTTTTCGTCTCTGTTTTAATCAAATGTGTGTGTAATTTAAGTCTGTGAGTTGTAACCATACCATAATCAGCTCTTATTTTGTACTAACATAATTTTATTTTATTGTGAAGAAAATCCCCGAAGATGTGACGACGTTGCCACTAAATGCAGGAATAAAACAAAACGTGAATTTCACCGTATTCCTGCCCTTAATCTGCTTCCTCGTGTGAATAACCGCCTCTCGCGTCTGACCTGTTGTTAATATATATAATACATTTTTTATTGTGGGTTTTTTTGGGCATAAATTTCTGAAAATCTGGACCTTTAACCAAAATAACGTTAGGAAGGGCAATTTGCGTATATGATGTATGGAGACATTCAGAGAATCCTATGGTAGGGTCTCTTTCCATTTTTATATAGGTCAACTTTTCATAATAACTGAACCAAACTCTTAGCTTCAGAGGTTTCTGCTTTACTCTAAATGAAGTAAGGACGGTAGTCAAGTCAATTCTGTGTTACTGAATTGACCTGAATCTTTCAAATGCGCAGTTATCACCAGCCGTGTCAGGGCGCAGGGTAATCTGCACAGATCTTCAACAGGAAACC
Organism: Macrobrachium rosenbergii; assembly: GCF_040412425.1. Lineage (NCBI taxonomy): Eukaryota > Metazoa > Arthropoda > Malacostraca > Decapoda > Palaemonidae > Macrobrachium > Macrobrachium rosenbergii. The sequence goes on along the minus strand of NC_089779.1, from coordinate 1,158,628 downwards.
CAGAGAGTTTCCTTAAGGCAGCTCAGGATGTAAATGTTAGTATCTCGGAGGTCACGTACGTAGACCTTCGGTTTGGTATGAGATGATTTTAAATTAGCCCCGATGTTCTGCTTCAGCCGAGTAAATGATGCAGATAATGTGCGCTTCGTTAAACAATCAGGCTTCCTGCTTGATACCTGGGTCATGTGCTTAGACAAATGCCTTGCTTTACAATCGAACTTTCTATTTGTCAACTTATTCACGTACAAACTCACACACATACACAATATATATATATATATATATATATATATATATATATATATATATATATATATATATATATATATTAGTATATATATATATATATATATATATATATATATATATATATATATATATATATATATATATATATATATATATATATATATATGAACGTGTGAGGACGTGCTTCACAGAAATAAATTTCTGACCCACATCAGGACCGGATCCCGGTATTTCAAACAAGAGGCCAGGGTGTTAGCAGTTCACTTATACAGGTTGTTAAAGAAGTTGGAACCAAAGTACTCCGTACCCAAGGTTTTTCCGGGGTAGGCTACCGACTAACATACTAGCGAATTTTACCAAACTTCCCGACCCAGCTTTGAGTTATTTGCTAACATTTCATTCGTGAATATGATAGAAATAATGAACACGAGGACGCCTTGGCCTCTCGTTTGAAAGGCCAGGGTTCAGTCCCGATGTGAGTCAGAAATTTATTTTGTGAAACACAACCTCATGTGTTCAGGATTTCTATCATGTTCACGGTGTAGGGCTAAGTCGAATGAAATGTTAGCAACTAACTCACTGCTGGGTTGAGAAGTTCGGTAAATTCGCTGGTACGGTGGACATTAGCCGGAGAGGGAAAAACCTCAGGTACTGACTACTTTGGTTCCAACTTCTTTTTGTTACCTGTGTGGGTGAACTGTTAACACCCTGGCCTCTCGTCTGAAATACCAAGGTTTGGTCCCAAAGTGAGTCAGAAATTATATATATAAGGGAGCCCATAGAAATGCCAAAATGTGGAAAATAAAGGCTATATTTCAGAGACCAAACTGGCTCTCTCCTCAGGCAAATAGTAAATGAGAAAAGTTACAAAAAGCAGTATTTATACCGCTTTTCTATAACTTTTTCTCATTCACTATTTGCCTGAGGAGAGACACAGTTTGGTCTCTGAAATATAGCCTTTATTTTCCACATTTTGGCATTTCTATGGGCTCCTTATATTTGATGGAATTCTGTTTTAACATAAAATATTTCAGTCATATATACAGTACATATACATATGTGTATATATATATATATATATATATATATATATATATATATATATATATATATATATATATTGTAACATGGGAGACCAGTTTCTAAGCAAACCCTACTTCCAAACTGTCTTATACTGATAACTACCTGAGGAAGGGCGTGAGAAACTCAGCCCTTACATAAATTTCTCTCCATGCTCCCCTTTTGGTACATCTTGAAAAACCTCCTTTCAGATAAAGGCGAATGGAGACGAGAGCCTGCCGAAACCCGCCAGGAAAGTTAAGTCCTCCTAGCAACTGGCGAACATGGTGTGCCAGAGGACTTGACATAGAAAACGGAGATCGTGACACATGTGACTGAGCCTCCATCTTGACCCCTAAGGCCGGACACGGCGATCCGAGTGCCCTCTGAGAAGAGCAAGAAAATAATCCTCCAAGGGGATAAAAATGCGGGGCACAGTGAGCTGACCTCACTCTCAGCAGATCCAACACACATGCCCATTGTTTGCTCCTTATTGAGCTGACCCCCACGTGGTCATCTTTCGGCGTCCCAGTCACTTTACCTGTGCATTCTCATTAAAATCACCCCTCCATTTCTGGTGAAATTCGACGAGACTTCTCAACTGCTTCGTTTTGAAGCAAAGTCCTGATTCGAGGTTCTCTCAAACAGTCAGTCACGTATCTTTAATCTTTTACTGAATTTCAATTTCTTTGCTGAAGTGTGAATTCTCACAAAGTCCTGAGTTAGTTAGTCCAGTGTGAATTTTTAACTTAAGAATCTCACACCAGAATCGAGTTATCTTGGCACCATGTGTGCAGACCTCAATTCGCCCGACGTCGTTATGACGTTCCTTAAGTAATCGCCTCCAAATTGCAGGCTGTGTTGCCAGATGTGGAAACAACTGCTTGCCTTGTTCTTCTTGCCACGGCATTTCCACTGAAATCAATTCTTCAGTGTCCCTTTCAACAGGATTACCCATAGATTCTTCAACATTTGAACAATTGCTGTAATACTGAGCCAAGTGGCAGAACTTTGCCTCACCTGCCTATCATTCCCCATTCTTGTGATTGGCGTGTTTAATTGTAAATATATTCCATTTAAAGTAAACCTAAGTGTTTATCTGCAACAGTTCCATGCTGAAATACGGCCTCCAGCCCACTTGTTTTTCTATACAAGTTTTCATCTGACCTAGCAGTTACAGTCAGAGTGACAAGCTTTCATGGTAAGTTCCCTGTTCCCCAGACCTCAGGACTGGATCCCTGAGCAAGGAATGCAGTAAGTAGGTCAGACTGAATACTTATATATATATATATATATATATATATATATATATATATATATATATAGATATAGATATATATATATATATATATATATATATTTCATCATGCACTGTTTTCCCCTTCGAGGGAGTTACAACAAGTGTTCATTAACTTTCAACTCTTTCTTTGGGATGGAGATGATGGTTTCTGCCCACCTCCAACCTAGTTGTAACCCACCACAATTGACTAACTACCTGATAGTTTCACCACTAGGCTCAAAAGGGCCACAATTGGCAAGGACCTTTCGCCGCGGAGGCAACCGTCCAAACTATTGAACCACGTGCACAAAAAAATTGATAAAAGATCTGTTAAAGCAATACAGGATGCGCACGTGTAAATATATATATCAAGAATCAATACAGAGACGCTTTACAGGTTCACAGTTTAAGCAATCAAATCACTTCGTTGAGAAATCGCTTCCAATATTAACGGAGAAATAAACGTCATATTATCCTCCACCGAGTATGACCTTCCGTTATTACTCCTGTGGAATCTTACATCATTAAAACCAACACACGAAAGACATCCCTTCTCAAGATTATCAGAACAGCATCACAAATATCAAACGACACTAGGCAGACTCAACGTTAATATTTCTGAAAGCTTGTAATTTGACAATCAGAGAAAGAGAGAGAGAGAGAGAGAAAGAGAGTCAGGTAGCAATCAGCTACAAGATTTCCCGTTCGTCCGTAACATTTCTCGCTAAATACTTCCTCTGGTTATTGCACGACGGTTCAGCTATGCTTATTTCTCCACTTTATTAAGACTTCAATTGCTACCTGACTGCCTTGTCTAATTTACTTTTCATTCGCCTATTACTGTTTGTTCTGTCATCCTTATTTGTTTCATTTAATATAATCATCAGAGCATTTCATGCTTACTAAAAGCTATCATAGTAATGTATGTCTATTCATCTGCTTATTACTTACTGGACATAATTTTACACAAACACATATGTATTATTCAGGAAAATACATGAATATACACATTTAATAGGGCGTGTGTTTATGTGTGTGTAACTTTGCAAAATGAGTTATTCAAAAATTCATCGAATAAAAATTTGTTTTCCAAAATAATGATCATACTGATTAACCTGCTCACTCTAACAAATCGTTCAGAATTTGAACAGACTAATATACTTATTTTTAAACGTACAGAATGCCATTGCGCTTGCTCAAAACCACGCAATATTTAGTAAACCAATTTTATCCACTTGAAATTGAGTCATTTGAGAAGAAACCCGTGATTAACACGAATCCCAGGAATTCCTTTATTAAAATGGACCCGAAATAATAGAAAATTCGCCCCAAGCAAAAAAACAAAGCAACAAAAAATCTGTCCTCAATACGAACTTTAATTCATAACATAAAATGACCTCATCAAGGGTAACTTCTAAAAGAACCTCATAACAGTTATAATTACTAAATACGAAAAGAACCACACCAAAAAAAGTCTTTCTTATTGGTTAACCCGCTATCTTGTACATCAATGTCAATGAAAACAATTTAGTAATTTAATGAAAAACGAACAGAAAGATTTAAAATTAGACATCAAGGACGCCGTTCATTCAGAAGGGTTTCAAGGACCTTTGGCTACGGGGAAATGAGATCGTAACAAAGTTATCTATAAACATGAGTTAGAAAATGTTTGCGTCTAGGTGAAGGAGAGAATTTTTAAATAATAATTAATACCCAACTCCATCCATTCATACGAAAAGCTTAAACCGCCCTTAACATCTCACCTTGTACTACAAAATCTCTTTAAACTATCTCAGTGAAGAAGCTAAAACAACAACAACAAATATTATTATTATTATATTAATAATAATAATAATAATAATAATAATAATAATAATAATAATAATATTAAAGGAATCCGGAACCTGGGTTCGACAATATCAATTCGTAGAAATTCAACTATGACACTGCAAAAACTTTAACAAAACTAAATGATATTTCCTTTGTTAAATTGCAGTGGTTACGAGGATTATTCACCGACAGAATTGGCCTAGATGGGCGTCAGTGATTTTGCCTCTGCGAGATGAAGAAATGCCATGAACGATAATCAAATGAAAAAAACAAAAATCGTAAAAGTTGTTTAAAAGGCCAATAAGACGAGTTAAAAGACAATGGGACATCTGACTGATAATAAATATTTTTGGGTAATCCTCTCAAGTTACAAAATAAATAAATAAATAAATAAATAAATAAATAAATAAATAAATAAATAAATAAATAAATAAATAACAAACGAAACGGTGACTTTCGCTAAACCATTCGTCGACTACAAAGATTTAAGCAAATTCCTTGGAGGTTACGAAACTTCTTCGCGTTCTTCATAGGCAATTATGCTTCATAGTTCGTTAGAAATAATTTAGTAATCAACATCATAATAAATCCCCCCTTGGTTGGAAATTATTCCCGAGGTATTTTGAATTGGATACTACACGCTATTTATGGCTTAACATTTGTGACAAAAAAAGTTACGCACACACAAAATACATACATACATATATATATATATATATATATATATATATATATATATATATATATATATATATATATATATATATATATATATATATATATATATATATATATATATATATATATATATATATGAAAATGTAAATAATGTTATGCTGTAATTTATCCACAAAGTTAAAATAAGGTAAAAACAATAAATATTGAAAATAACGAGGGTTAATATTATGACATAAAAGAGTAATAATAAACAACGAAAATTCCAGCATTTTATGAATACAATTGCAACTACCATAAAAAATAAAGCTGACTACTGTACTGAAAACCTGAAAAGACTGGTGATAAATATCTACTGTAGACGCTATCATCCAGAGGGCGAACGAACGAAATCCGCTCATGAATATATGCATAAAAGAGGGGGGGCGGGATTGCCTACTCCGGCACTTTCAAATCCATATCATTATTGCGTCATGGAACTCGGCGCTTACGCCAGGGAGATGACGTTGCATCACCACCACCATCAACACTATTTCGACGCATAAAATGCACTCTCATACTCCTGGCCTTTGACCTCGACTAGTTGTGTATGTGTATGTGTGCGCGCATGTGCGCGCGCGTTAAAGACACAAAACTAAACAAAATAAGAAAAATACTTCATGGAATACAGTGCTAAATATCAGGATCAGTTAAAATGGTCTTCGAAAAACACACACACGTACAAAGACAGAGAGAGAGAGAGAGAGAGAGAGAGAGAGAGAGAGAGAGAGAGAGAGAGAGAATTTAAAACGTACCTTTCATAATGAGGAAATCTAAAGACATCATTAATCTTTATGCAAGGGGCCAAGAGTATGCGTCGTTGTGATAATTGGGCCCTACTCTGAATATGCGGGGTCCTTTTTCATTTCACTTAATGATGCTGAAAGTTTCTATTCCGCTTATTCCGGTGAGGGCAATCCTCTTTCATGAGCTTCTAACACGCACAGAAAAATCTTATACATATACATATACATATATATATATATATATATATATATATATATATATATATATATATATATATATATATATATATATATATATATACATACATATACGCGTGTGTGTGTATATGCGAGGATGCATTTTCAATAAAGTTCTTATTAGAGATGAATTATATTTTTCCAGATGTTAAGATGGAGGCCGTCGTGTCCCGTGATCTTCCAGTTTTTTTTTACCGTTTTCATAAGAATTACTCTTCTCATTTCTTTACTGTTATCACTTTTCGTTCGGCTGATAAAATTACTAATTTTCTTCTTCGGCTGAGGCCTCCTGGAAGCATTCTAGAGCTTCATCCGTCACTCAAAAATTAAGATTACCGAAACTGAGCGAGTTTCAAATGCTCAGACAAATGAGATAAGGTTTAGGCAACAACATTACATGGACAGTAAAACTTATACAAAAGTTACGAAGATCACTTTAAAATGCCTAGCAAGAATTTACCAAAACTACATGACGTATTTTCTATCGATGGCAAGTGCCATTAATTTCCGAGTAAATGTTACTTTTCTCTCTTGTTTATCCCCGTTGCGATTTTCTCACGATTTTCATTTTGCAATCCATAATCCTTAACGAACATTAAAACTTTCTTCTTTAACCTTGAAGTTCACTGAAATAGTAATTCCTTAAAGATGCTCCGTATGTTTTGTTATAAAACTTTTGATGTTTTAAGTTTCACAATTACTTAGGCACACTGGAGTTTCAACCCCTCTCTCATTCTCTTATTTATCTATCTGTACGCGCACACACGCTTAACATACATATATCTATTATTCAAAATGTATTTGGGGAAGAGTGTGTGTGTGTGTGTGTGTTTAGCGCGAGAGAGAGAGAGAGAGAGAGAGAGAGAGAGAGAGAGAGAGAGAGAGAGAGAGAGAGAGAGAGAGAGAGGTGTCAAAAGATCTGCCTACATATTGCACAAATTCTTTGCCGTAAAATACACGCAATGTAAGTGCAGCTATTGTCACTGAAGAATATACTGAGAGAGAAGTTAATAAACACATCCGAACGGCCTCATCCTGAGATACATTTTTCTGCGACATGATGCAACCTACAATAACAAGTATTAACGAAAGTGACAAATTATCCGCGACGTACGTGGTATCGGCTGTCATTCATTGCGCAAGAGAACATTGACATCTGAGAGAGAGAGAGAGAGAGAGAGAGAGAGAGAGAGAGAGAGAGAGAGAGAGAGAGAATATAATTAGTATTAAATTGCTCCATACAAACAAGTTACAGTGAATTTGATCCAATTCCTCATGTAGAGGTTTCATAACAGAGCGCGGGTTGCACGAGATTTCTCTCCACCATTTTTGTTTGCAACGGCAGATGGAAAAGATTGGCTGCACTTCCATTCAAGAGCACAAATCCTATCTCAGCTTTCAGCATAGACTGGATTATGTAATATGTGTCTTAATATAGCCCTTGCACCATTCAGGGGGAAAAAATTCAATATTTACAAACTGCGCAATTCGGCTACCAGAGGTTTCAAAATGTTGTGTGTTTGTTCCAGTATGTGAGCATGTGCATATGTGAAGTTTTAAATTTCATTTTAATTCGTTCATCATCTTACTGAATGACCTATTGGGTCCCAGTGCTTGGCCTGTGGCCTGGACTTGGTATTTTTTTCTAATCCTTCGGGCCAGCCCTATGAGAGCTGAAAGCAAGCTCAGTGGTCTGGTTAAACTACTTTCATAATAATAATAATAATAATAATAATAATAATAATAATAATAATAATAATAATAATAATAATAATAAAAATGTTGTGCCGAGAAAAAAATACATAAACACACACACAGACACCCTTAATCAAAATGCTACAGAACCTAGTACAATGAAATTGACTTATAAACTTCATTATATTTACAAGAGCAAAAACTGAATAACTTAATTCCAACTTGCATTTTCGCAATTCGTAAATACCTTTTGATGAAGTGTCATTTTTAGTTGCAATTTCTTCAAAATTACCTAAATAATTACCACCACGCAACATGATCTCTCTCTCTCTCTCTCTCTCTCTCTCTCTCTCTCTCTCTCTCTCTCTCTCTCTCTCTCTCTCAGGGTGAGTACAAACCCTCACTTTCTCGATCATTTTATGCCCAAAAGTATGACAAGAATTTGCCTAGAGACACTTCGTATTACATTCAATGAACAAATCTTGTTATCGAAGAAGTCCGTCGCACTATTCCAGATGGCGAACAAAAATTACTTTCTAGAACACTATTATCAAAAGTAATGACAGAGCTGTATAATGAAAAAGTCAAAGACTAAAATTCAAGACTACACCAAGGGCCTAAAGTAAAATGTGAAGCCTAATTAATAATAGTGCACCGAGGAAATATAACGACATAATAAAATGTCACATAAAAAATGAAAGAGTTAGAAGGCATACCACCAAATATAGGCAACTGAAAATGAAAAGGATTCAAGACATTGATCCAAAGTAAATATAAAAATGAAGTGTACAAAGGAAGACACCAAGAGCCCAACAAAGGGCTCTAAAACCAACTGCGTTCTGCCTAATCACACTGAAAACTCTGACGCAATTCAGCTGCAATAACAAGTGCTGAAAAACTATGACAACGAAACAAAAAAAGAAGATCGCTTTTAATAAAAGTGGAACAAAAGTATGCAAAGCTTACAACAATGACCCAATCAGAAGCAAATCGGCGACAGTCCCGACCCATTGGAAAGTCATCGTAATAACCACTTATTATTAGCACGCTGCGTTCTAATGTTAACTCTAAAGAGACCCATTTCTTGACGCACACCTGCCGTTATTCCAATTACCGTGATGTAAGAATTACAGCTGTAATGAATGGTAACACTTACATGAGGCGACCTCGCTTCCACTGCAATTCCACTCACCTGTTTGGGGGGGAGAGGGAAGTGACAATTAGCAAATATTAAAAAGAGCATCATCAGCCTAAAACATTCCCCCCCTTATATGAATGTTTAAATTATAAATACGAGATACCTCCGAACTCATGGTATACCGATGTGAGTTGACATATTAAACAAATTCAAATTTAGCTTATAATTCATGGTTTATGTGTATGTATGTATGTATGTATGTATGTATGTATGTATGTATGTATGTATGTATGTATGTATGTGTTATTATACATATATGGGAAGAAAGAGAGCGAGATCGAATTCACTATACACATTGGGAATAATTTACCTCCAAGGGGAATTATATATATGATTAATGCACACTCCTTCAGTAGGATTCGAATCTATGCCCCCCCTTTTTTTTTGGGGGGGGGGAGTTCACAGTCGGCATGTCAGTCCCATACAAAACGTCACATACAAACTTTTCCATGTGCATACAAAACCGATCCATCATCAAGAACAAACCTGACACACAAACTAAAATAATAAAAGTTCATTGTTTGAACAACAAGAGTAAAAATCATTTTACCGATACCTAATGTGAACGTTGCATTTCCTGAACATTTATACAATTTCTGAAAAAGTAAGATAATATTATGAGGATGTTTAACACCTGGTATAGGCCTCGTTCCTCGCACTCTATTAATCTAACTCTTCTAAGAAACATACTTAACATTTATATGACAGTCCTTGGGCGATCACTAATTCAATACATAATTATAACTTAACTTCAGTACTTTTAAATAGGTCATCTATAGAGACTTATAGTTCCTCGTTGGGTGAGTCGGTAGAGTTGTCGGCTAGCACTCTCTAGGCCAGATTTCGAGTCTCCGGCCGGCTAATGAAGAATTAGAGGAATTTATTTCTGGTGATAGAAATTCATTTCTCGCTATAATGTGGTTCGGATTCCACAATAAGCTGTAGGTCCCGTTGCTAGGTAACCAGTTGGTTTTTAGCCACGTAAAATAAGTGTAATCCTTCTGGCCAGCCCTAGGAGAGCTGTTAATCAGCTCAGTAGTCTGGTAAAACTAAGGTATACTTAACTTATAGAGACTTATGCAAACCTATAAAATTATTTCACGATAAAAACCATACTCAATCAAAATACTGACACGTTCTAATAACTGAAGTAAAAAATTAAAACATCCGAATAAGTCGTCAATCAAACTCACTTTCTGAACACTCGTGAAGATAAATCAAAACACCTTTCCTGTAGTCATTACACACGAATTCTCGCTTACGTCGTTCGTACTGACCCCCCATTCCGTTTGCGAGTTTTGGTGGGTTAATAAAATCTGAGGCCAACGCGTGCGCGCACGCCAACGCCCATTCAAGGGAACATACCCGCGCATTTGGTGACTGATGGACGAAGAGAATAATTCTCGAGCGTTCGCAACTGGTGCTGCCATCTGCTGCAAAACCTGTCATGTATAAAAACTCCCACGAAATGTTTCTCCTTGAGAATTAGCTTTACCGTTCAAGGTTTCTGCGCACAATGTTGATGTCATTCAGGTCTGCCGTAAACAAAAACTTTTCGCTGACATCTTACTCGGCGCGTTCATTTTTTTTTACCTCAGTTACTAAAACATGATAGTTTTTTTATACGTTTTTATCGTGAATTATATAGGTATCAAACGTCTCTATAGACTTATAATTAGGTATTATTATTTCTTTCTTTCACGCACGAGGAACCCAGTGCAAGGGTCAAGGGTACCTCCAAGGGTTCATAAGAAAATTTCTTCGTCGCTTCCATTTTTCTCTGTCGACTCTTAATTTCTATGATAGAGTCACCACGAAGAACGAAGCACAGAAAATTCCGCGAGGAGGACTGCAGTCAAAAATTACATTACGAATATTTCAGAGATGAAAATAACCGACAGAATGTTATTAATGAGGAATGAAGAGAGCGATGAAAACTGAAAACGGGGACGTAAACGCAATTAGTGAATTCTTCTAAACATGGAAACAGGATTATTCACTAAACTCGTGGCCAGTTTTACTTTTAACCTACACAATACGCTGCTACTACTACTACTACTACTACTACTACTACTACTACTACTACTACTACTACTACTACTAATAATAATAATAATAATAATAATAATAATTTGGCAGCAGACCCTCTTTTAAACAGGTTCTATTGAATATTATTGCTGCTTCAGCTGCATGTATGTTGTAGAAGACTTTTTCTATTTTCCCTATTGCGGAATAAGGAAAATAGAAAAAGTCTTCTACAAAATAAATGCAGCTGAAGCAGCAATAATAATAATAATAATAATAATAATAATAATAATAATAATAATAATGACGCTGAGACGATGACGATGCTGATGGGGGGCGATAAGGAATTTAGATGGGGAGTCAAAATAGATAAAATGAGGAAATTTCGCCGTTGCTTTCATCTCCTGAATACTCGATAAAATTGGATAAAAAATTTTTATCCAATAAAATTGGATAACAATTTTTATGAAGCGACATAAAATCCCCTTCAATTTCTCAACTCCAAGAAGGAGAGCAAATGCAATTCATAGAGAGAGGGTAAATAAAACTATGACTATATGGGCATTTAAACTGTTCGTGCAACGAACGTCACTTACATATACACAAGCGCACGCATGCACACACACAGGCGCATGCGCGCATACACCCACACACACACACACACACACACACACACATATATATATATATATATATATATATATATATATATATATATATATATATATATATATATATTTATTTATAATATGAATCACGAAGCTACAAATGTCGCTTAATACCAAATTCAGAGGCAGCGTGAATTTGATATTAAGCAACATTTGTAGATCCATGATTGTATATAAATCACGGTGTGATAAAAAAAAAAAAATTCATGATATGAATGTGTCGAATCTGTTTGTTATAATTTACAAGGCAGCCTGTTTTCGCTTGTATAAAAAAAAACTCGATTTATCTAGATTTCAACGTAGAAAACACACATTATAGGAAGAGGAAGTCCCTATAATCATAAGACTATTCTGGTGTAAAGCCTGAAGCCAGTAGGTAGTGGATGTGGAGAGGAGGGAGGGAGGGAGAGCTGGGGAGAGGAAGTGGGGAACTGTGAGAGTAAATAGGGAAGAATGGTAGGCTGGAAGGTCATCATTCTACTACTTCCTTAAAGTATGGCAAAAAATAAATACACATATTTAAGGAGTCCATGGCTCTAGCTAGCTGTTGTAAATATTTAACAGTGCGTTGGCAATGGAGAAAAATTTCACTTTTTCAGCGAGCGTTGAACGGTGAAGATGGTATTTTGCTGAATCGAACCTTCAGGAAAATAAGACCGCAGCAATCTCGAAAAAGTGGGGGGTTAAGAGTTCAACAAAGAGGAATGACCAATCCAGCCCCCCTAACTGCTATCGAATAATAAATAGCACGTTTCACGTGAACTAATATAGGGGATGAATGCGCGAAAACACTTAATTGTAAATAAATTCAAGAGAGAACTTTGCATACACTGACAATGCTAAACAGAAAAAGTCAAGTACGGAAAGCAGTTAAGTAAAAGCATATAATCCTGTGATAATTTTAACAAGCAGTGAACTGGGAACCGTCTTGAAGAAATAAACGCAACCAACCAACCGAGATTAAGGACAAAAAATCCATACAAAATCACCTATTGACACTCGAATGGTCCCCGGGCCAAATATCGCAATCTCAGGAAAATAGAGAAGCAACCTTGCAAATTCTTAACCACCAAGCATAACAACCATTTGCAGCCAACAAGAATGGACTACCTTTCTCAAGCATCACAGAGCACGGCGCCACCTGCCCGCCCGAGATAACGTGGCCTTTTAATAGAACGGAAAGTTCCGTCATCGTTACGTGGCCTTGAATATCCCTTGGTTAAGCACCTCCTGAACTTCTACTTTATTACCGCCTCGTGCGACCAGGGCATCCGTCGGCTAATGAAGGCTCTGGTACAAATACCATCATCAGCATCGATACGACAAAGGCATTACCACAATGGCTCATTCTTAGATACTGAGGCAAACACGTCATCACAATTCTCAGACATGAATCCCGTCTCACCCTCGAGAATGGGTTTCGGAGGCGTGTACAAAAAAAAAAGAACACAAAGACGTCCTTCTAATCATCCGGCGACAAAAACTCAATAGGCGATGCCAAGGTAAATATAGGTGGTCAGTGGAACCATGTATTTGAGGGGAGACGAGAGTCGCTGGGAGAAAAAAAAAAACACCTCTGGTCAAACTTTCACCTTATATAAACACACATTTTATATATATATATATATATATATATATATATATATATATATATATATATATATAAAACCATAAAAGAGGGAGTGGTAAGAATAAGAAGCAATAAGAGCACTTTACTGATTACGACGAGTGTGATGAATGTAATTGCTGAGTAATTGCAAATGTGATGAAACGGGAGGTTAAGAGAGCAAATGGGAGCAGAACTGGTTATGTTGTACAACAAATGGATAATCGGCAGGACAATAGCTTCTCCTGTCTAAGGATAAGGTAACTGAAATAAAGATATAACCCATTTTTGTAGGTCAGGTGTGTAATACACATTCTCACTGTGGGTACAGTGTACCTAGATATGTGGTGTGACTGTGTAAATACAGTGTACTATATATGAGGTGTCATAAAGAAAAAATCAAGAATAAAAGTACAAGCGTACCACTGCAACCTGTCTTCACTCCTCAACCCGCGGAACAAACTAATTTTCCTGAGTACAAAAGACAACAAGTAACTGAGAGAGCGATGGTGAAAGATTTCTTTTATGGAACTGTAACTATTCAAGAGAAATGTCCAAGTCCCAATAAAAGAAGGCTTGCAGTATGATGATGGCAAATGTCTATTCTTCAGTGCAAAACACAACAATTACTTCGTTTCGCGATACCATCAAAATACTTCCTAAATGAAAGTGTCGAAGCCCTAAACCACTCCAGAAAAGGCTTCAAATTACAGAGAGCGTCGGACGTCGAGCTCCATCGCAACATCCTTTGCAAATCGAAATCATTAACCAAGTCGTGTAACAGCTTATAACTAGCCAGATCGTCCCTAAGGATATAAATACTTCCGGCAACACTGTTGTGACGATATCTATAATACTCGTGATAAGACGCCCCTCGGGAGCCTTCGCGGCCCCAGCGCTCCACCTCCGCAGGAAAACCGTCGGTTTCCCGAGCTCTGAAGATTCTCGGGGTCGCCCAGGACAGGAATAATAATACTAATAATCGTAACCTTCCACCCAGCTCAGAGATGGGACGATGATGTAATGAGGCGACCTTTCGGGGTAAGAGCGTCCTCTTTTTTTGGTGTGGTGCAAAATCGTTTCCGTGTCATCTCTCGCTATAAAGATATCTGGCGTCATCCTTCTGACGGGATACTCAAAAAGGTCGCCAAACGATTACACGTGTTAGTCTCGACGAAATGAACGCACCTCAAAAAGAACTGTTCATTGACAGTTGACATTGCGACGTCTGAACTATTGTTAATTGATCCTGAAGCCAATTTTAACTGATGAGTCCTTAAAATTATTAAGAAACACAACACTATGTGGAGACTGAAGTAATATACACAGTAAAAAAAAACTAATAATAACAGTCGTACTTATATAAAATGCAATGTTTATATTTTTGTGTACAACAGTATACCATTGATAAAACCAGTGTCCCCTGTGTCAGAATGCAAAATGAAGGTTCTTTGTCCGAGTTTCAGGACGTACGAGTGAGATTCGTCGTCTCGACTCTTTTACGTTGGAATCAATTTTTACGGTATGGGTAAACTACTACTACTACTACTAATACTAATATTGCTACCACTAATAATAACAACAGTAATTAAAAATAATAAAAAACATGTGGAATCAAATGAAATCACCTCTTCGATGTGATAAAAGGAACTTACAAACAGTGAGCAACAGGTTTTGTTCAAAGCTTTTAATGGAGTTTATCACTCATCGTCGACTTGATTACGACTATTAGCTTTATATAAACACTTATAATTGTTAATTATTTATAATCACCCATCATAATGATCAAAATAATTACCATTATCATCTCTGAGAGCGACTTCTGCTGTAATTACAAAGACATCTATCTATATAATTAGCTTTTTTACAACATTAATTCATTAATAAGTGATGGTTAAAAACAGTGCTTGCCAAATGATCGGACTCAAAATAGTATTGTTGGAAAGAAAATAGCGGCAACGAGAGAGAGAGAGAGAGAGAGAGAGAGAGAGAGAGAGAGAGAGAGAGAGAGAGAGAGAGAGAGAGAGAGAGAGAGAGAGGAAAACAGAACGGCAATTAATGCTAAGCTTCCTAAACTGGAAATTTCATCTAAAAATGAGAAGATAAAGAGTAAAAATTGAAACTCGTTATTTTAAACTATTAAAAGTCATCAAAATTTTTTCCACAGCATAAAATAACTATCTGCGTCGTAACCGTGTTCTGCTTGAAAGCCCTTTTCTTAAATTGCTGTCATGGTATTATTACTGGTTAATATTCAAAGAAAAATTAACCATCCATCTCGAAAATATAAATGGGCGGATTGTCTACGAAAAATAAAAATAAAAATAAAAAACGCATTATAATCAAAATGCCATAAACAGTAAGGTAATCGACATGTTATTTTCCTATGTAAAACCATACTTACAATTATTCCACCATCATATGAATTTTTTCAATGTCCTCTTCTTTATTAAAATTGCTTTATTTGGTTTAGCAGTTATTGGTAAATACATACATGAATATCGTACAGAATTACTCTAAACATGGAGAGCTGTTCTAAATATTATTTCCTCATCCGGGTCCATTTCTGTAATTGACACATGTTGAGATTTGCGATTGTCTCGGTTGTAAAAAAAAAAAAAAAAAAAAAAACTTTCAAAAGCAAAATGAAATGTGGAAACGATTTATAAATATTTATTATCGCCGCCGAACGAGTTCCGTTCCTCGTTCAATTTGTGTATCGGTTTGTTAGTCGGATTATGAAAAAAGTTACGCGAGCTTCGTGACAAGCGACAAGTGATGAAATTTCAGGAGAGAGCAAAAGCAACTTTCTATTCAGGGAATGGACTTCATAAGGATTGGAATGTCACCTTGGGGGAAGCTTCCGATCCTCCGCACGCTCTTGTTTTTCATTGCAGCAACTTTCATGTTTCCGGAACTCATTTCCCTGCAAGATCTATATATACAGTACGTTGTAATCTATCGATTCAAAGTACAGAACCTGAGTTCGATTTGAATTTGTATAGCAGAGTTGAGAGACACTTTTGATAGACGAGTCGTCTAACTCGACTGCGCACTGTTGTTTCTAAGCTAAAAAGGCTTAGAAACAACAATGAGGTTCGAATCCTGGCTGTGGCAGAAGCAATTATTAATTGTCATTCCCTTTGGATGACAAGTTATTCCCAAGATACGATGAATTCGATATTAAACGTTAGTTGTGCCTTAACATTTCCGAATGCAAAAAAAAATGACGCGTGTAAGTGACGAAGATTCATAATTACATACATACACACATACATATATATATATGTATATATATGTATGAATGTATATATATATATATATATATATATATATATAATTAGTATCTAGAGGACCTCAGAATTCGTTTATATATTGGAGGTACCTCTACATGAGCATTCATATCGCTCATCATTCATTTCAGGGATGGTTCAAAAGACCACCCTTAAAATACCGAAAAACGCTCAAAATAATCTTTTTTCTCGCTCTGCCTCTAACACAATCACTTAAGAAATATTTTAACCAGACTACGATCTTTAAAAAATCGCTCTTTTCATTAAGGGCGCTCATTCCCTGCGTCCTGAGCAATAAATGCACAGCCAACATTCGACTTACTCTTTGTTGCTCTTCTCAAGGACTTGAGAGTTTGTCTGCTGAAACTCCCGTGACCTCAGGAGAGCGTGATTCCACCACTAAATATAGCGATGGGCCTTATACCCGAGCGCACTGGGATTTCACAGACGGCTAGTAAGGGGCAGCGCTATCATCAGGACGCGGATGAAATTCTATGATACATATATAAGGCTGTTCTAATACTCTAGAATCTAGCAAGACGACGCAGCGCCATCACACGTGCTATCACCGATTTGCAAACGCATATTTCATAAGCAGTACTGCCGGAACGGTGCTATCACAAATTGCGCAAGCTTCCTGCTCTAATCTGTTCTATCAAGGCCAGGCAATTCTCAACCAGATATTTCACACACTAGCAATGAGAGATGATGCTATCAGGAGCAGCTAGGCTGTTATATCGAGGCAATAACAGTTATGCAAGTGGGAAATTTTTAGCTACATGACTCGTACAGGTATAGAATGATAAAAAATAAAGTCGGTGCTTTTTCATGTTCTTCTAATGACACTGTCATACCAGACTAGAGAGAAACAAAAGCAATGCAGATCCATAACAGCGAATTCACCTCAAGTGTCATTGTTATTATAATGATTAATGATCGGGTAATTTTCTCAACATTTTTATTCATAAAAAATTTTTACTGCATTTTTTAAAATTGTTAACTCCTGTGAGAAATTTGTTTGGAATACTCCTTTGCAATTAATATTTCCTATATAGTTCCTCATTGGACGGGTTGGTATAAACTCGGCTAGCACTCTGCTGGGCCCGCGTTCGATTCTCCGACCGGCCAATGAAGAATTAGAGAAATTTATTTCTGGTGGCAGAAATTCATTTCTCGATATAATGTGGTTCGGATTCCACAATAAGTTGTAGGTCCCGTTGCTACGTAACCAACTGGTTCTTAGTCACGTAAAATAAATCTAATCCTCCGGCCCAGTCCTAGGAGAGTTCTTAATCAGCTCAATGGTCTGGGTAAACTAAAGTATACTTAACTTAACTTATACACCACTATGTCAGAACTTACAAAGAACTTAAACTATCAGTTTAGTAAGTATATAATCAAACAACTTCATACAGATAAGATAAAAAAAAAAATAGTGATTCAGCATGTATTCCTGGAAGCTGTTTCCGGACAGAGAGCAATTTTAAATCCTCTGTACCTGCTAACGAACTGGTGTATGGAGTTTCAGAAATTCTCAATGAACATTCCACACAAATTTCAATCAAGCGGTAAAGAATGAAAGAGCTTATGAAATCAAATGTTTTGATAAAAATCACAGACAACTAAGTGAAATAAGGCATCTAATGTATGACAAAAATGTTCAAATTGCCGTTGCAAATAGGAAGCGAATGAGCATATTTGAGCATATCTCTAGATCAGGTCACATTACTTGAATCTACCTCAGCCTTGCCTGAAAACCCTTCCTCTGCCACAAGTATTTCCTCGTAATACGATGACGTGGGAGTGAATACTCTTAAGGATCAATCTCATATTCTAAAGAAGTTCTCAAATTTGTAAAAATATTTTAATACAAACACATGATGTTTGCATAAATACACATACATGGTTAACATGATATATACATCTATGTATGTGTGCGTGTATGTATGTATGTATGTATATATTGTATATACAGTACAGTATATATATATATATATATATATATATATATATATATATATATATATAAAATACCGAATCCACTATAAGATAAAGAAATCTTCCGAAGCATTTTGCGTGTTCATTACATATTGTTCATTACATACATTACTATTCAAATCACTATAGTATGGTTGATGAGTCAACCAAAAACTATACATACATACTTTCAGAAACCCCTATCCCACAAAAAAATATCATCAACTAATGAAGCGTGACAAGTATTTATTCTCATGATTATTTTACTAATCATGGGTGGAACCGTCAGGTCAAAGGAATATGCATTTGAATGACGACACATAAGGAAGGAAAATATTATTTGAGGAATATTTAACTCGATTTCCTTAGCTATATGTATCTGTGAGTGTTCTTAATGGCATGAAAGTGGGGGATTAAGGCTTATTTTCCCGTTCTTATTGTAAATATGTAATGCTTAGTTTTCGCACACGGGGAATATTACGTAAGGACGGTTCTTCCAAAAGAATGCAATTTTCATACTTATTTAATTATCAATTTTAAACTTTATTTTACTGCGTAATCTTAAAAATGATCAAGTTTTTATGTAAACGTCCTTGCGGGTGATTACATCGTGGATTGTTCGTATCAACAATGGTGCTGTTTATACTCATGGGTATGAACAGTTCTTACTTTCAGGTTGAAATTCAATATTTTTTTATCTGAAAATATTTTCTTTACTTCTCAATAAAGTCGCCATTATCTTCAGAAGAAAAAACAAGGGAAGGATTTATATTAGTCATTCTACCCAAACTTGGCAATTCCCGTGAACTTCCTACTCACGTGCCATCGCGCATGCGCAAAACACACTCAAACATACACACGCACACACAGTATTATATATATATACATATATATATGTTACATAAATATACATAAGTACATACATACATATGTATACATGTATATATTGGTATGTGACACTTCATTTGATACCCAACTGCCTTTCTTCATTCCAGGAAATTAATTCCTCCCACGATACCTTCCAGGAAAGATTGACAAATCAACAAATGAAAAACGTAATATATTACTGCATTCGCTCGTACCGCAAGTAAAAGATCAGTTGTACTGAAATTTGAGTTGTCACCAGTATCATAAAAGGCTCTGCCTGAATACCATAAGTCTAATCTAACCCCACTTATAGAGAGAGAGAGAGAGAGAGAGAGAGAGAGAGAGAGAGAGAGAGAGAGAGAGAGAGAGAGAGAGAGAGTTGAATGTATGCAATCACATTCCATAAATCATTGCAACACATGATACAAAACCAACATGGGCCGCATTAGCATCGACCCGAGAACCCGGATTTTCCGAGGAAACGCGTCTAAAATGTTAGGCGAGAAACCACAAGAGGCCTCAGCCCTCACCCCTCGCCTGAATCCTCAAGTTATGGAGGTCGTTCTATGGCTTTGCTCAGTCGTTTGCGCTGAACTTGTGAACAACACTTTCACCACGATTTTCACCCGGAATTGTATTTAGACGAAATATGAGAGAGAGAGAGAGAGAGAGAGAGAGAGAGAGAGAGAGAGAGAGAGAGAGAGAGAGAGAGCAGCATTCAACTCGCGACCCTGGCCACGACTTCATCACTGAAAATGAGCAGAAATTTTTCAGAAGCCTCGTTTCAACAACATGACAGGCTAAGAGTGATAGAGACAATAAAAAAAAATACGTTATTAGATGAAAGTCGCTTCAATGTCTCCATTAAACGACGTAAGGTGGTGGAACTGAACTTTAAATCGAAAGCTGCGTCTCCGCTTCGAATGCAATCGCCTCGCATCGAATAAGCATTACAGGCGCGATATGAGAGATGGAAAATAAAAAAAAATACATGCACATCAATGTTCTCATGATTGAAAACGTTCGGTTGCAACCAGTCATGCATAGTATTCATGCTGCAATGGCTGTCACGCTGTCATTTACGCAGTTATAATGGCACGCACTGGCTGTTATAGCTATTGCAAAATATGCTCCTGACCCATTTCCTCATCTCGATGAAAAAAAAAAAAGATGCATAACAGGGAGACAAAACATGAAACCAGGGTTTTAAAAAATGTAAATGAAACAAATTAAAAATCCGTAACTCAAGCGCCGAGTCTCACATGGTCACCGTGCGCAGTTCTAAATAAAAGTGGATCGACTGTTCGAATATTCCAGGCTCGACAGTAAAGACAGATATTAAGCTCAGATATTCAAAGTTAGCTTATTCTATAAATCTAACGAGCCACAGCAATGAACGACTGGCTTCACCAAAACCATGAACTTCGACATACGTACTTTGTCGTAGTGTACACATCTAAGAAATTAGCAGCGTTTTGCTTCGTGGTTTCAATTTAATAACTTGAATAAACAGGCTTGATCAGATGAAACGTATTTCATTTCTCTCTTCTCTCTCTCTCTCTCTCTCTCTCTCTCTCTCTCTCTCTCTCTCTCTCTGCCATACCTACAATGAACAAAAGGGAAAGTGATATATACACAAACGATAAAAAATCAAAGCAAACTTGGAAAGGAACAAAACGATATAACGACCCAATCTCCTCGATTATGAAAAAGCAAAAGAACATCGAAACTTTAAAAGAATAAGTCCCTTGGAGCATAAAGGTCGAAAGCTATACACCCTGAAATGCTTTCGGTAAACAGCGGTTCATATTACCACCAAAAGAAAGAAAATCCAAGAAAATAAATGGTGATAGCTGAAGCGCACATCAGATTTCAGATGAACCTCGCGTGCGTGATATGTTCAATATAAAAAAAAATGAGTAAGTTTGGGTCATTATTGAAATGTCGGTTGTGGAGGGTAGCTTGTGAAAAAGCAGGATTGTGAGCCGAAAATTCAAGGTCTAAAAAGTATTGACCATGTATGGCTTAAAATATGAAGTGATCAGATATCTATCCAAAAAAAGTCAGCAAGCTTTCTACACATCTCATGCGAGCGTGAAGTGACTTGTATAGTACATGTAGTTATCTGGATGCAATGGGACTCGTGGGGTCACAACATGGATGAGTGGGCTAGAGGGGGGTGAAGGGGGGGGGAGGGGTTTGCATGCTGAGAGCGGAAGCAATAGCGTGAGAATGGGTGCTGCACGCCCACTCCTCCCGCTGACCATGGCTGCTGTGAGTAGCATTGTCCGAACCACCCACCCAAACACAATAATTCCGCGGAACCCCACCCAAAAAGACGATTTCTTTCTTTCTCTCTCTTTTCTCGGTACAACTATAGACAAATCGGTGCAAACCTTAACAGACGTGTTCGCCATTCATCACTGATGTGACATAGTTTTATAATCATAGTTTAACTACTACTACTACTTATCATACCTAGAAAAAATATTGTTTCTCAAAGCACATAAATTCAAAAGAACCCAACGTTCGCCGTCATATTTATTGTCAAACTTGTGGATCAAGGATGAATTCGTAAGTCGATGAAATTTACGAGGTTTCACGTCTATTAGTGACAGAGTTCATTTGTCACTGACTCAAGCTAGCGTTCCCTGAATCTCCCCATGACCAAACTACTTTCTTACCTCCTGATCCACATTTCTAAGCGACTTGATGACACGTGAATTCGCAAGTGTTACAACACCGTAAGCACCAAGAACCGTAGTGTTCGAAACCTAGAGTCAGTCACGCTACGATCGGAGATCTACGTAACTCTTCGAATTGCTTTTGCAAGCGCCAGGGACGCCGAACTGACAATATCTTCAGAGTTAGGACGGGACAAGGAAAATAATAATTTTATAGGTTATATGCAGTTAAAAAAAAAAAGAGAAATTTACACACGAAGATTTTGTTATTCTTCTCGTTCACACATCGAGAATATTATCTTCTTAAATTGTGCAGTTACCCTAACAGCGGATGGCTACCAGGGAAATAAACGACAATGATTACTGTCACATTCACAATTAAACTACGGAATCGTCCACAAAACTTTACTGTCACATTCACAATTAAACTACGGAATCGTCCAGACAACTAACTGCTTCATACGCCAACACAAAGGTTCACCGGCAATACGTCAAACACACACACAAACACACACACATGCATCTCTATCTTGCACACACTCTTGATTCCTGCATATTGAGACGCCATCTCCTCCAGTACCTCTTTCAATCTATCTATCCAGTCCTATCTAGGTCTTCCTCTTCCCTTCCTCGCAAAACTTCCGAAATGTTTGCTGTTTTCAACAAAACATAACCATACTGTATTAGAACACAATGGTCCAATCTTTCACTTACGTAACACTTTCACAACTTTTCTATACATTTCCCTAAAACAAATACTAGATAACTATTCATCTCTACAGCTTCCATTTTTTTTATCTGCCTTTAACAACTGCACGTCACTTCGATAAAGGAGAGTTGGTTATAAACTTCCCTCATACACCCCAACCTTGGTTTCCATTACCTCTTGATGCTTCCTTGCGATCTTATGAACACATCTGCTACTTTCACTGCTTTATTTACTCTGTGACTCACCATCTTCATCCTTCTATTATTTATCCTTCAAAATTTTAGGAAAGGTTTTTTGGGCTATGCTTACTAGCCCCACGTCCCGCCCATGGATCCTCACGGCAGTTGTATGCAGATGGAGTCCGGTTTTTCTTGGTGGTCATCCATCCAGTACTGAACAGACCAAGCATTACTTAACCACGCTGCTCAACATGTTACATCAGCAGTGTGTGTGTGTGTGTGTGTGTGTGTGTGTGTGTGTGTGTGTGTGTGTGTGTGTGTGTGTGTGTGTATATATATATATATATATATATATATATATATATATATATATATATATATATATATATATATCCTCCGATGAAGTGTGATGCTATGGGTCCCTCTGGAATCCCACCAATCATGTTCTTCCTATTCTTTACCTTGCACGAATGTTTACTCATCTCCAGCCTCACCTACGCCTCACCACGTTAGGTACAGCTAAGTAAACCCAGGCCTGTTGCAAGGGCCACAACAAGGCCTGAAAGGCAACATAATAGACAATACAATATCCAAAGTACCATCATTTCTATGAGTGACGTAAGCAGAATTGGCAGATCCAAGTTTCAGTTTTATTTTAAGTATAATAATAATTTATGCTTCGACTTGAAGGGCGTGAAAGGCGTGAAGGGCGTCAGTGACTTTGAACCATAGTAATGCTTCGCATTTACTCAAGATCATATGTGACTGTTTATTTCTGTGCATGCCTGACTGTCTGTCAGGAAATACCTATCTATCTATCTATCTATCTATATATATATATACATAATATGTATATATATATAATATACTGTATATATATATGTATATATATATAAATATATACACACACACACACATATATATATATATATATATATATATATATATATATATATATATGTGTGTGTGTGTGTGTGTATTTGTGAATAATACTAAAAACATTTGCTGTGACAGCAGAATTTCATCTAGTAAAGGTTGCTCATAATATATATAAATATAAATATAAATATACATATAAATATAAATATAAAATATATATATATATATATATATATATATATATATATATATATATATATATATATACCTTCCATGCAGGCAATCAGAAACGCACTGCCACATTAACGGGTAATTACCGAACTTTCGCAAATGCGAAGGATAACTCTCGTTCAAAGTCACTGACGCCCTTTCCACGCCTTCAAAGTCAAAGCATAAATCAAAAGTATGTAATAAAACGTAAACGTACATCTGCCAATGCTGCTGCGTCGCTCACAGAAACATTAATATGTTTGATATGATATACTTACTGACGCTGCTGGCACCAGACTGCTAAAGATTGTTGCAAGTACCTAACAAAGCCGGAACAACAACATTTTCATAAATCTATTAAAAACCTAACTGCTGAAAAACGTATCAGTAATGCATGCTTAGGAAAATCATCTAGTCCCTTTCCTTGAAAAATAAAGCGACTGTCAAACACTTCAAAAGGTAATTCCATTGCAGTGAATGTAACAAAAACTAATTTTTTAATATAATCTAATATTAACCAATAAGAGAAAAGTATATGTTTAACATAAGCACGACCTCCTTGCGATTTCTTTCTCTCTCTCTTTCTACTTAATCGTTGGGAAAAAAATCTGTAAGACTCGTGAGTCGACCGAAAGTGAGAGAGGTCATAAAAGGCCTTATACCGAATACCCTGGGGACAAAACGTGTTAGAAATCGGTTTGTTTTTCCACCATCATAGAAAAAAAGCCACTTCAGCCTCGAGGATTTTACCAGAAGATATATGCTAATGAGAGAGAGATAACAACACCAAACCATATCTAACGAATGAACACTAACCTTAACGATAAACATCATGCATAATAATATATTTCATTTCTGGCAACGCACCCTCGAAGACCGTACCCTCGACCCAATCAGGACCATTAACGTCACACGCATTCATCAACCGATAACAGGCTCGCGCGCGCGCGCACACACACACACAAAAACACACACAGTAGGACCTGCATGGGACGTACACAACGCCACAGTCATTTTCGGGGGGCTCGTGTGCGCAAGTTTAACTATGTACGCAGAGCTGTACACTACAGCACATTCCACTCCAAGGTCACAATTAGCATGCATCGACCAACAGTGTCCTCTGCCCACTTGCAACTTGCAACTTGCAACTCTAAACGCCTTCCATCTCTCCCTCCTTCCATTATGCACAGTAACACTTTATAGTTCATAGCACCGACCGATACCTGCGTGATTCCAACTCCTCTCTTCAAAGATGTCGGATCTGTCACGATGGTAATTCTTCATTATTCGCATAAGATCTGTGAGTGATATATATCAATTATATATATATATATATATATATATATATATATATATATATATATATATATATATATATATATATATATATATGAACAAGTTTCAGCCACGAGGAAAAATGAAATGTTTCACTTTCCTGCGTGGCTGAATAGTTGTTCGTATAATCATTACGTTTTTTACCTCTCGTTATTCAAAATCAAGTATATATATATATATATATATATATATATATATATATATATATATATATATATGTCTTTACACAAACTTTTTCTCCATTTGGAAGGCGTAATGCCTTGTGATAAGAGCATTAATTTCTTTAGAAACACGTTTCTTTCAGCTTCCAGTTCAGGCTTGACCCATTACTCCAAGCTCAGCATGCTACCACTGAGCCAAGTCAACCACCTTATGCCTCTGCCTATGTAAGCGGTGAATTATTTACCTGAAACTTAGTCGATAATGGTGAGTCGCAACCAGGGTAGGAAAGGAACCATCCTCATCCCGAACGACATTCTGAGAACGATGATACCTTATGGAGGCAATTAACCTTCCCAGAAAAAGGATACCTTAGTTTAACCACGCCACTGAGAAGCTGATTAACAGCTCTCCTAGGGCTGGCCCGAGGGATTAGACTTTATTTCACGTGGCTAAGAACCAACTGGTTGCCTGGCAACGGGACCTACACCTCATGGTGGAATCCGAATCACATTATAGCGAGAAATGAATTTCTATCACCAGAGATAAATTCCTCTAATTCTTCATTGGCCGGCCGGAGACTCGTACGCGGGCCCAGCAGGGTGCTACACCGACCCGTCCAACGAACCCTTCCCAGAGAAAAATGCGTATGAAATACATATAAATAACACAGAATCACAATTAAACGAGATTTATATGTTTAATCATACTTATATAAACATATAATTTATATATTTGTATATATATATATATATATATATATATATATATATATATATATATATATTTTTCGTGTATATATATATATATATATATATATATATATATATATATATATATATATATATATATATATATATATATATATATATATATATATATATATATAAAATTACATGTATTTTACACAAATATTTGTTTGATAAGACAGAATCACGATCTTTGCCATCCGTAATATAATGATAATAATGATAATCACAATATAAGGAAGTTAGCACCTACTACATAATATGGCAAAACGTTTTTTGTCACGTTTTTGTCTGAGAAGCAAAAGCACAGGATCACGCACAGTGCCTTGTGATTGCAGACCAAGAAATAAGGGAATCCGTATCAAGAAAGTATACTGTACTAGACTTCTCTCCTGCACAGCCAAACCCGTCATTGAGTTCCCTAACAACAGGTCCGCGCAACGTAAAAGGTGATCCGTGATACAACGCATACCGTCTTCTGACACCATCCATAGCGTTTGAACACAGACATTAGACTTTCATCGACTTTCACTGAGCCTGAATAGCTTTGAAGAGATAAGAACAAACCAAGAATATTCTTTCACATCTGTAAGACGATGACCTAGAGAGGAAACTTGAAACCTGCGCTCCGATTTCTACTCCTCTTGTCGAAGGTGAAATTAAGCCACGTTTCCCCCCATTGGCAGCAATAAACGAGTGTTGAAAGACGCACTCTAGAAACTAGGGAACAGCACGAACAAGCATCGAGAGTGCTTCTGACATGCGAGAGAGGAACGAGGAACAAAGGTCCCATAAACAAAGAGAAATATAGGAACCATTTCCTACTTCCGGCAATAAATTCGGAAACTCGCTAAAGTTCAAAACCGCTGACTGCGGGAGTCTCCATTTTCGAATGTCTCTAATGCACACAAACACACACGCAAGCTAAAGTTCCCAGTAAATCATCATGAAGGTCATGTTCATCCAAGCGAAGCTATAAACCAATGAAACGTGGATATTGTCTTTCTGTTTCAACTGGTTTCCCAAGTCATCTCGACACACCTGATTTCATCTGATTAACCTTCAGTTTTGATCGTCCGCTCCGCATCGTCGAGTTAAAACCACCGTGACTGTCATCGGTACCGAAGATTTCATGACCTCTCTACACTGAGGATCCAACAATTAAAATACAAAAGGACTACTAACCTGCCGCCCCCCTCTATCTCCTTCCACCAAAGCGCTAGACATCCCCTTCTAAAATGAGCTTCTCGCAATAGTAAGCTCCCAGCCCGACGCAAACCGCACCGTCTGTCATAAAAGGCGCAGCGAAGATCGCTGGCGAATAACAAAATCCTATTGTTATGCCATATTGCAGAGAAGGGGGAGCATCCCTACCCATTGTTTATAAAAAAAACGAAAGAAACGGAAGCTATTGTTTTTACCAGCAGACGCTATGGCTACAGTGGCAATACCCACTTGCAAAAGCCACTTTCAACATCCCGAGGAGAATATTTCCAAAACAATTGTTGTTTTGTTCAGCTTATAAATCACGGACGTCAAATCTTTGTGAATATAAACGTACTCAAAAGCCTATTGCAATACTTGCAACATCCTGAATGTAAACTCTCAGACACCGATTAATAACTGTCACTGTTTTGCTGTTGCAATATAGAGGACTTCGGATTGAAATATTAGTTTATCTTAAATTGCCGTGCAATAAAAGACTCCCTTGACTTCTTGAAAATAAAATCGATGTATCAGACTCCCACGTCCTTGGAAGACTGCACACGTAGGGGCGGGCGATGAGGGCGAGGTTCCAGAGGCAGAGAATCTATTCAAATTCAAATCAGTTACGAAGGAATTGCCAAAGTGAGATGAAAAACACTCGAATTTATAATGTTAAAACATTCCGAGTGAAGCCTCAGGTATTAGGAAAAGATAGCAGAAATCAGAAAGCAACTTTTCTTTGGGAATCTGAACTACTGATCTGTGATTTACCTGGCAAAAACTGTCTGCTTAATAATAATAATAATAATAATAATAATAATAATAATAATAATAATAAACATACAGTTAGAAAAAGGGAACTAAACGTTTGATTATAACTAACTTTACCATTTACCCAACCTGAAGATTAAATCCTAACTTCGTCAAATACCAGTGACTGAGATTTTCAACCAAGATCTCCGAGATTGATAAGCAAACGCTTCCGCTCCGCATCACCTTTAAATAATAACGTAAGGCTCAGCCCAAATCCCGGGGCAATTAAAAAATAATTTGTAAATCACGAGAAACCTAAGTGATGCGGTAAAGTTCTCGGTTTCATCGTCCCGTCTCATGCATAAGAGTGATGGTGACGGGGTATCACAGTCCCCTGGAAGGGACGCTCGCCGCAGGTAATATATTTCCCGGGTTCGATTCCCAAGCGAGGTAGAGCCTTTTGGGCATGTCCCGTTGACCGAAGAGGTAAACTGTGTACATGCCAATTAGTTGGCTGTGGTGGGTAGCAAACGCGGCAGGATGGATAGGTCTGGAAACCTGATCTGAAAAGATTATGGAAAAAGGGAGGGGCAGCACCTTCTGTACGCCACCTCTTCCAAGAGGAAAAGGCGTTTTGTGGGAAAATACATTTTCCTATTGGTCGTTGTAGAAATAGTGATTTACTATAGAGGAACTCTGGTTGCATAAACACATGGGCGTGAACGAATTGCATAATCACAAGGAATGTGGAATAAACTCACGCCCATATGACTTGCAAATGCAGCCTAATTTATCTAGTTTACTAATCACCGCAAGCTGCAATTGCTTACCTGGAAATAATACACGCTTTACTAAACAATGAAAGCCGGTTATTCATTTTTCAAGCGGAATGGAAAAGCGATGTTCATTTCTGCAATGAACTTTCTTTTATTCCCATTTTTATTCGATCTTTCCTCGCTTAAATGAATAGCTAAGTATCACCTATGCAATGAAAATTATTTTCTTCAGCAAATCTCTATTTCACGATGTCAATATGCTTATTTAACCTCCAAAGGAGAGAGAGAGAGAGAGAGAGAGAGAGAGAGAGAGAGAGAGAGAGAGAGAGAGAGAGAGAGAGAGAGAGAGAGAGAGATGGGATATTCAGTGAATGTAGTGTTTTCTTATCTTATCTAACTTTGGTACTATGTGTTTCGATTTCAGGTAATCCTATTTGTCCATCATTTATATGAGAAAGGTCCAACCAGCTATTCAAAAATAATTCTTTGGCTGCAAAGGATTTAGTATACAATTATAAATTTCTCCAGCATACATAAGATGCATGGGGGAATTGAGTTAGGTACTAGATTTCATATACTTCAAACTATGTCTTTAGGTACACAAACTGAACCCCCTCTGCTGTTATCTATACGAAAAATAAAGGCAAATTTCTACAAAACAAAAATGCGCACCTTCAAAATAAAAAAAAATCTAAAATTATAGTCACACTGGTAAATAATATCATCATTACTATAGTGACTGTAGATTTGTTTTCAGAAACAAAGGCGCATTTCTACAAAGTAAACAAATGCGTACCTTCAAAATAAAAAATCTAAAATCTTGTCACGATGGTAAATAATATCATCATCTTTACTGTAATAACTATAGACTTTTTTTCAGAACTAAGGGCGCATTTCTACAAAATAAACAAATGCACGCCTTCAGAATAAAAAAAAAATCTAAAATCTAGCCACATGGGTAAACAGTATCATCATCTTTATTATAATGACTATAGATTATTTTGTATCAGAAATAATGTTTTCCGAAGTAAAACCAGGCTTGCCTAGAACTCACGTTACGACACCACCGAAACAGAATCATGAACTTGCTACGACCAGGTTTTTTTTTTTTTCAGCAGAAATTTGGAAAATGAGTTGAGCAACATTCTTTGTCCAAAAATAATTTTGAACATTGTAACCGCAATAACAAAAGTGCAAAATAAATCCGCCCACATGACTTGCAAAGTATTCCGGGATAAGCAATTCCCCGTGAATTGAATTCCCGTTACCTATCGATAAAACAAAGAAAAACCTATATATAGGTGGGTCTGCCCCTCTTTTCTCGTTTATTGTACTTATTCTTTTTTATTGCCTGGTCTTATAACCGAGTTTGTTTCCTCGTTTAACCAGATGGGTAACTAACAGAGGAGTGAAATAATAAGTAAAAAATATATAAAAATAGCGTAAACTATTCCAGTCACCTAACAAGAATAAAATCAATACAATTTAAGAAAATGTGGCTTCGAAACTAGACACAATGAATTAGACACAAGGTCACTGTAGCGATTTAATGAATTTTTTCAGGATTCCGTTTCTCTAATATTATGGCTTTCACGGTTTGTAACTCCCTGAGGGTCCGTTAACAAAGGAGGAAATGTATTTTATTTTAGTTTCCATTTCCTATGGCGCGGGACGAGGACATTCCTTATTCATTTATATTCAGTTGTAAAGGAAAATATGAAAAATTATGTCAAATAAAAAAAAATTATAATGACAATCTATAGAAGCATAGATATAGACGTAACTAATTCGAAAGAATTCAAAATCAGTAAAATTCATGCCCAAGTACTTTTCACTCATTTCCGAACAAGATCTTCGATTGTTGAATTGAACTTTCTCGGAAAATGCTGCAGAGAGAGAGAGAGAGAGAGAGAGAGAGAGAGAGAGAGAGAGAGAGAGAGAGAGAGAGGACGGCCTTCACTCAGGTCGGGTAAGGAATACCTTGTCAAGGCCCTATTTTCATTAACTTCATCCTCCACCTATCTAAGTGTTACCCATAACAGTCGAATAACAACCTGGTACATATACTGCACTGCTCGTCAACACAGAGATACTTTCAAGGCACTGAATTCTTCCTCGGTCGGGATTCCGGAAACAAAAGTATACCTTAGTTTTACCAGACCACTGAGCTGGATTCCGGAAAAAGAAAGAAAAGAGAGAAAAATTGCTGGCCAAACACGTTCAGCAACCATGAGATAATGAAAAACGGTGTTGGAAATTTCCTCAATGAAGATGGAGTATACGAGCATTAGCGTAAATGGCATGTTTTGTCGAAAGTGTTAAAAATGTTAAGATAAATAAATATGCAGCTGTGCTGATGGCGTAGCGACTCTAAGGGGCAATTTCACAGGAATTTCAGAGCGCATTTCGAACTTAAAATTGTTCAGTGCAAAATTTCGTAACAAATATTCAATTTAAAATTTCACCACGAAAAATTTTCGTGCAAACACTTCCTTCCTAATTCGGAAAGCCTTTTACTGTTAAATTTAAATAGGTAATTTAAAAAGTAAAATTTTATGCGACACATTTTATTTCAAAGAAAAATACTCCTTTCCTAATTCGGAAAGCCTTTTACTGTTAAATTTAAATATATAATTTAAAAAAGTAAAATTTTATGCGACACGTTTTATTTCAAAGAAAAATACCTTGAAGAAGAGAGAGAGAGAGAGAGAGAGAGAGAGAGAGAGAGAGAGAGAGAGAGAGAGAGAGAGAGAAGTTAAGTATACCTTAGTTTAACCAGACCACTGAGCTGATTAACAGCTCTCCTAGAGAGGGCTGGCCCGAAGGATTACACTTACACTTATTTTACATGGCTAAGAACCAATTGGTTACCTAACAACGGGACCTACAGCTTATTGTGGAATCCGAACCACATTATAGCGAGAAATGAATTTCTATCACCAGAGATAAATTCCTCTAATTCTTCATTGGCAGGTCGGAGACTCGACCGCGTTCCCAGCAGAGTGCTAGCCGAGAACTATACCGACCCATCCAACGAGGAACTGAGAGAGAGAGAGAGAGAGAGAGAGAGAGAGAGAGAGAGAGAGAGAGGGAGAGAGAGAGAGAGAGAGAGACCATCGCCGTTTTCCTAAACAAAGTGAGATGAATCATTCAATAGTCGATTTCTTGAAAAAACGAATAAATGGAAACAACAGGGCAAATACCAGTAGGAAGGGTCGCGGGATTATGGAGAAAGGGCATAGACGACGAACTCGACCAGATGGGAATTCAGGCGGAGAGTGCACAGTACAGAAAAGCGTGGCAAGAACTTATTTTATGTCTACCGCGTCACAGAAGAAATTGAAGTGAAAAAGTATATATATATTCTGAAGACAGAGAACTGATAAAAATAAATAGAGGAACGAATAATAAATAATAAATTATTAAGTAACCTCCACAACTTTACAAGCCACCCGTCATTAGGGTCGACAGTACTTTCCTCTTCGTAATAAAATGAAATAATGATGGACAACTACCACATAACATGCCCATCTTCTAATTTACTGCCTCTCCACAATAGCATATACGTTGCAAAGAAAGATCCAACGCTCTGTTAACCTCTGGGTGTTTAAATGCAATTCTGAAGGACCTCGCAGCATAAGAATTGTCATAAAAATATTCACTTTTCCAATAATGATCTCGTTCGTGTCTTTTATTTCCAGTAATGACTATGACACTAAAACAAGTGGTTACACTGACGTACGTACACACGAAAGAATGCAAACTATAATTCTAAAAGCAAAATAATGACGCCCCTAATGACAAGGTTGCGGTTTTCAAATGAACTGGTCATGAAGGAATACTCCCTTGTGCGTTGATCCCACGATGCATCATGCAGGAGTCGGGGCGATTTGACATTAAGAATAAAAGCAATTACTGGAAGAGAAAACAGTAGTTGCAAGCGAGGGAACAAAACAATGTCTGCAAAACTTGTTCTGCAACTCAAAAATAAAAAAAAAATAGAAGTTGGGTGGATGCAAAATGTATGAGGCTCCTCTCGTACCGCTGAGAGAGAGAGAGAGAGAGAGAGAGAGAGAGAGAGAGAGAGAGAGAGAGAGAGAGAGAGAGAGAGAGAGAGAGAAACTTGAACAATTCATGAATAATAACCGTAATATATGACGGTATTGAGAATTACAAAATTCACCGAAATTAAAAATAAGAATACATAAGTCGTCCTTCCAAAATATTTTGTAATTCTAACAAACTCATCAAAATCTTTTTAACACAGATAAAAAAAATTGGATTTTTTTTTTTCTAAAAACACGGATAATACCCCCCGATAAATCGTTCCAGAGATTAAAAGAATAAATACCTCGTAGTAAATTACCTGAAAATTCATCTTCAAAGTTAAAGCCATTTACAAGTTTCGCTCCGAGTGTAAAAAAAAAAAAAGCCTTTATAATCTCACAGACGATAAGCATCAGTAACAGGATTTAGTTTTAGCGCAGGTCAATGACATAGGCAGCTAAATTCCCAAATCTAACCCTAACCTGAAGGGTTCGCCAGTGTGCGAAAAAAAAAAAAACAATAGCTCCGTAGGACTTTTCGAAAAAGGAAAAGTTATACAAATGAAAAATTTGACGGGAAGAAATTTCTCGACCCTGGAGGAGGAAGATAGAAAACGTAGGTTAAACTCCAACAGAATTACACACAACAGCAGAAATATGAATCTTTAGCCTGACATTTCACATTGTTCTTAATGTGTATTGGAATACAATGAGTCTGATCACCTTCCAGAAATGGAAGATGGTAACCATCCCATGCATTTTTTCTTCAACTAAGTGACTGGCTCTAATCTATCCCCACTGACATCATTACCTGCAGAACGATCCCAAAGATATTTTGAGCGGTTTCGTCAATCGTAAAGCAATTATTAGGATTAATATGGAGACTCTGCACAAATGTCCGCATTCCTTCAAATCATTGGCAAGTTATTATGATAAGAAACTTCATCTATAATGTTTTCACAAAAGAACATTCAAAACTTTGAAATGAATACGATGATAAGTTTAATATCTTAACCAAAACATATTTTCTACGGTTATAAACAGGAGTCAGTTCAGTTTGCCCTAAACCTAGACGGCGCCAGAATTTTTTTTTGTTTGAAAACAGTTTGGAAACAATCTCCTAAGCTTCTTGTCTTCACACTGGTTCTCCTGAATATGAAAAAGATTTTTGTGTTTTCCTTTCAACATATGATCTCTCTCTCTCTCTCTCTCTCTCTCTCTCTCTCTCTCTCTCTCTCTCTCTCTCTCTCTTTATTTTGGTAGCCTTTTATACGAGGTCATTTACTTTTAACAACTCAATGGACTCGGACTTACGCTAAAATCAATCTCTCTCTCTCTCTCTCTCTCTCTCTCTCTCTCTCTCTCTCTCTCTCTCTCTCTCTCTCTCTTTCTCTCTCTATTTTAGTAGCCTTTTATACGAGGTCATTTACTTAAAATTAAACAACTCAATGGATTTGGATTTACGCTAAAATCTCTCTCTCTCTCTCTCTCTCTCTCTCTCTCTCTCTCTCTCTCTCTCTCTCTCTCTCTCTCTCTCTTTTTATTTTAGTAGCCTCTTACACGAGGTCATTTACTTAAATATAAACAACTCAATGGATTTGGATTTACGCTAAAATCTCTCTCTCTCTCTCTCTCTCTCTCTCTCTCTCTCTCTCTCTCTCTCTCTCACGCACAGTTGTGATCTCATCCTGCCAGCCACGTGCAGAGGAAAGTCAGTGAATTTTCACTTTTACTTTTTTTTTTTTTTTTTTTTTTTAACTTGAAAACGGCGAATTCCTTCAAGACTTTGGGTGACAAAGGCACGGAAAGAAAGGAGAAGATTGTACCTCAGAAATGCCTTGAAGCATTTCTCCCATCACATTTCCACGTAGAAAGGTCAAGAAAAAATCAGAAGCTCGAAGTTCACCATGACGGATATAGAGACTAACAACCTATAACATCTTACCATAACATTTTACCAGTCTCCCATTCATCTTTTTATCTGTGAAAAATATTCGGTAAAAAATGTCTTACAACACGTCCTTACTTATTATATACACATATATATATGGCAAAAGAGAGAGAGAGAGAGAGAGAGAGAGAGAGAGAGAGAGAGAGAGAGAGAGAGAGAGAGAGAGAGAGAGAGAGAATCCAGCAACAACAAATGAAAGTGATCATTCTCCTAAGGGAAAATGCAATGAACTCCGGAGAGAAAAATTCTAAATATATTCTAGCGACCACACACACACACACACACACACACACACAGTTGCACACGTTAGTGAGAGTGAGGAGCTGGGACCAGTTTTCACTTTCCAAGTACCTATGAAAAAATCATATATGGCGGTTGCGCATAAAATTTCTACTCATCTCAGCGACAGGAGGTTCTTGTGTAGCAACCAGAAGTTACCTGAAAAAGGTAATGGGGCAGTTTTTGTTTTAATGAATCTCGACGTCTAGAGTTACAGAATGCATCAGTCTACCTGACTGAGTTACGAGGAATTATACGCCTACTGTTTCCGTAATGAAACTGATCTCAGAAGCAAATGAAAATTATGTGAAAAACTTTTATTGTATCCAGTAGCAATGTATGCAGGATTCTGTGTTATTTAATTACAGATTAAATAACAAACAAATTAAATGTACACTACAAATATATAATATATACACATATACGTGTGAAGTATGTCTGTATACCTTAGTTTAACCAGACCACTGAGCTGATTAACAGCTCTCCTACAGAGGGCTGGCCCGAAGGATTAGATTTATTTTACGTGGCTAAGAACCAGTTGGTTAACCTAGCAACGGGACCTATAGCTTATTGTGAAATCCGAACCACATTACAGCGAGAAATGAATTTCTATCACCAGAAATAAATTCCTCTAATTCTTCACTGGCCGGCCGGAGACTCGAACTCGGGCCTAGCAGAGTGCTAGCCGACAACTCTACCGACTCGTCCAACGAGGAACTATGTTTGAGCATCGAATGCGTAAGTATTACATATATATGCATTATTTTCTT
>NC_089779.1:1117500-1120000 GCF_040412425.1 Macrobrachium rosenbergii | reverse complement strand
GTAGCACTGTTATGAAAACAATTGTATACTAATGTTGTCACAGTTGTTAAATCAGTGACAACGTCAACGGTAAGGGAGAGGAGAGACCTACCAAAAATGCAAGAAAAAGTTGAGAAGGCTACGGTACCTAACAGAAAGCCGCCATCATCAAGAATGCAAAGAATTTCAGACGTAGTCGCTAACGAGAACCAGTGCGGCAGCAGTAAGACCAGACGAGTTTTATAAGAAAGCAGAAAGGGAAAGTGAGAGAGAGAGAGAGAGAGAGAGAGAGAGAGAGAGAGAGAGAGAGAGAGAGAGAGAGAATAATCTTTGGCAAGATTAGCGAAGCTTCCGCTACTTCAGTGCCAAAATCAGGAAGGACGCTTCAAGTGATATTTTCTTTTCACCTCGGAAAGCCTTTGATAATCTGCTACTTACCGAATCAAACTTTAAAATGACCCTTTAAATATGGCAAATATACAATTAAAGACGGCTCGAATTCCGCTATTTCTATGACGATATTCTGAAGCTGGAAAACTATAACCTTTCCCTTAAAACAGACTTAATATGTTAAGAGATGAATTTTTGGTATTTCAATATACAAGGAAACACTGGTCTTTTGCAACTAACCTTTTGTACCTATTCTCATATTAATGCATCACGCAGAACTAAGGCAGTATGCCGTTATCTTACAAAATGCTTTCAACATTTAGTGGAACTTTTTAAACAGTGTCAGTAACGTTCACCATGAGTTCATACTTACAATTAAGTTGAGCAAATTATAGCAGCCCTATCGGATATAAATTTGTGAAAATTAACAATTTGAATACAAACACTTGACGCAATTAGTAGTCATTATCCAATCAATCCCGTAATATTAAAGACAAAAAAAAAATTATTTTAAAAAACAAATAACTAAAGAAATCAAAAACAACAAAATTACCCTTCCAGTTAGAACTTTACACTTGGAAAACATCCCATACATTCGACACGAGCATCAGAACAGTATGAAATGGAGAAATTTCTTTTCGGTCATTTTCTACCGACCTAACGAAAGTTCCGAGCTTCTACAGCTGGGAAAAAGGGATGCAAGTTCCACTGATGCGATTTCTCTCGGAAATCTATCTTTTATGATTACCGTAGTCCCCTACTTCCAACGCTTTTTTTTTTTGCGTGTGTAAAACGCGCAGTGCGAAACTCGAATGAATAAGATGAATACGCATGATGCCTACACAAACACACGCACACACACATGAATGTTTAACTATATATATATATATATACACATATATATATATATATATATATATATATATATATATATATATATATATATATATATATATATATATATATATATATATATATATACACATGTGTGTGTGTGTGTAAATAACGCAGGCGTAAAAATAAAGGAAAGTGCAATCAGTCACCATAATAAGCTTTAATTATGGCGTACAGCAATCCTGCCTATGATTATATAAGACTAAATTACCAAATAAAAAAAAAACCTGATTGTAAGTAAATCCACTTTAGGTTAAATCCAGAAGGAAATTGAACGATATTATCGACCTAAAACCCCGGTTCCCAACGGCCCTTAGATAATAACAGCGGCAAGAAGCATGGATCTTCCCATCTGCAAACAGAACAAACTTAATTGTCAGTTTAATAACGTAGCGATTCACTGCCTGCTTAAATATATGATTATTGTGGCTTGCATAAACCACTGTTACGTTATTTGTGCTTTTACTGTGAAATAACAACCTATATATATATATATGTGTGTGTGTATGTATATTAATATGGCGTGTGTTTGTGCGTATCCAATCACTTCCTTCACAATTCTGTCACTTGATGCTCTTCAACTTGCCATATAATAAGAAAGGTTAGAGGATTCCTAGCGCAGTTAATTTTACAGGTCGGTAAATATATCTCGTGTGACCTTTCAGCCCCAGCCTGTTGACCAACAAAGCAAGACTTGTGTAATATCAAATGTTACTTGATTAGTTTCTAATTTTAATAGTACCGAGCTGCACTGAGAGAGAGAGAGAGAGAGAGAGAGAGAGAGAGAGAGAGAGAGAGAGAGAGAGAGATCCTGTCTTCTTAACAGCCATAAAATTTTTCTAACGATTTATCCTGCGGGACCTTCTCGGGCACATTTCAGTCACACAAATGGACATGTGATAACACCCAGCATGAAATTATCGACGACACTAATTCCGGTGACTCGTAAAATATTATGTTACATTTCTATCTTTTACTTGCCTCGACGAGCTTGTTCAACATTAACTCCACAAATTTTTTCTTTTTATTTGACACATGTACATAACTTTCTACTAATGCTTGACCTAAAAGATCTGTCAACATTTCGACTCTGACTAGACGTTAACACATAAAAACCTGGCACTGTTTTCTGGGCGTGATACACAATTCTTCTCTTCTCACCTCCTTGAGATTTGTGTGGGTCCCATCGGACCCTATTTGGAGTATATTACTCTCACAATCGGGGGGAGGTCTTTCA
>NC_089779.1:1012500-1112500 GCF_040412425.1 Macrobrachium rosenbergii | reverse complement strand
GGTCGAAACATAAAACTACAGAGAGTCCTTTGTTGCAATGCACGTCAGGAACTCCAGATGATAATCTCTTTTTCGTGACAGAGAGATTTATAAGCGTTCATTTATTACTCGTGATATTCTTTGCACTCAAAACGTACATGAATATTTACGAAGTCAGAGAAGACACATTTACAAATCATGATAAGGAGGAGTCGGTATATATACAAAAACTTTTTAAAAGTTAAAATGTTTATCAGCCCATTAAAATATAGTTTAAATAAGCTTTTCAGGCATAAATAAGACAAGAGATTGAACCGTATCGCCTAACCCACTAGAGACTCTCACCTTCAAAAATCTAAAATGAAATGTAAATTTTGATTTTATGAAAGTCAGAATCTGCATTACGCAAGACCGGAGGAAATAATGAAAAAGAAAACGAACGAGACCATAATAGAGATGGCACAACCCAGCAACACAGTAGTTCCAATCCCATCCCCAATGAAAAAATAGGACACCCTTAACAGTGTGCATTAAGCACCCAGACCGAGCCAAAAATTTCCTAATTGCTCAACCCACGGAAGGTATGAGCCAAGGGTAGGGGAATTCACCTTCTGAGATTCTCTTGGACAACCACAACGATAATAATTCCCACGACACCATACAAAATTAATCTTCTTTAGCTGTATTGCTGAAGGACCAGGAAAGCGGAAAAAATGAATAGGATGGGTAAATGGACGGACAGTGTCACTGCCACAACAATGCACCCCTAACATGGGGGATTGCAAAAAATGAATACACGAGAGAAGGGAAATAATAAGTAAGGAATGACACAAAATGCATCAGACCGAACTAAATTGCTCAAAGTTAAAACAAACAGAAATAAAAGTAGAGAGAGAGAGAGAGAGAGAGAGAGAGAGAGAGAGAGAGAGAGAGAGAGAGAGAGAGAGAGAGAGAGAGAGAGAGAGAGAGAGAGTCAGTCGTATAAAACTTCCGCAAAACCGCACCTGGAATCGAGTAGGAAGCAATCCAGCGAACGCATGTTTTGCGTATCTCGTGGCGTCGATTTTGGAGCTTCCTGTTACGACGCTCACGCAACGAAGAACCTTCACAACGTGACGCTTGTAAAAAGAAGCTGTTTTAGGAGTGGGGGAGTTTGGCGTCGTTATTTGCACTGCAAAGGAAAGGCTGGATTCAGGCGATTCCAGATGTTTTGCTTGGGTCGCGACGTTGAAACATGTCTTCATCTATCTACCTGTCAGCCTGTCTTTAAATCTTTATCTATCTATCTGTCATTTTGTTTGCGTGTTTAATATGCATTTTCACACCTCGGTCTTCCTATCTACGAATTTATGTGTCGTTTTAGCTTTTTTTTGGGGGGGGAAGCACTTGTACTTATTGTCATTTATGAAGACAATGCGCAATTATCAGAAATATTCAAGTAGAATTGTGAGATGGACTTGACCTTTCCACAAGAAAGAGAGGAAAATCAATAACAAACAAAATGCAAAGATGTAGGGGAATGTTAAGGGAAAGCAATGGTCAAAAGAAAGGACTAATCAACACAGACTTTCGCAAAAGATTCAAGTGAAACCAAAGTGAATTTAAAGAGCATCGATGACGGGCACACGAGTCAATCAGAAAGGGTCAATGAATTTTGGTGTACTGGAATATTAGAAGTACTCGCTACGACACAAGTTTCAAGGGTTGGGCGAACGTCCAGCTGAACAGACTATACTGTATATCACTGAGTACCTTTACTTATCAAACTGATAATGATTAAACTTTGTCTAAGAGTTTATAAGAGGTGACCGGGGAAGTAACTGACGTATTTTCCACGATTTACACAAAATGCCATCACAGAGAGAGAGAGAGAGAGAGAGAGAGAGAGAGAGAGAGAGAGAGAGAGAGAGAGAGAGAGAGAGAGAGAGAGAGAGCACGAAATCAAATGAGCACGCGGCACTATCCTTCGGTGCAACCTTTTACTGTTACTAAGCATACAGAGGAGACGAAACCTTTCCGAGCGCTTGCTATCAACGTGAAGAGGCGTCCTCCCTTCGAGGGGTGAGCATTAACATGATAGCATGGCGATGCTCCCCATGACAACACGCCCGCCGAACGCAGTGCGGTTTTGTCCCGCCCATTTCCCGGCCGCCGCCCATCGTGTGTCACACAGTCTCCACCCGGGCCATTTCCAAATTTACTGGTTGAGGGTATGAGCTATTGGACCCAGTAGGGTTCTGTTATCACCTGCGATCAAGTTGCATTGTTCACTAATGATGCTCCACTCCCCATTATCGCTTTTTGCACTTCTTCCGCAATTTCTCATCTTATGTTTTTCTTTAGCAAAGTTCGGCGACAAAGCTAAGTCAACGCGATGAAAGATAATTCTCTTTAATTCATTCTTCTCTCTTTCAGTCACGTGAGATTCTGAGAGTGAGGAACATCAAGAATAACAGTTCAGTTACAAGAACGATCAGCAACGCGTTCAAAATCGAGTTGCAATTTTGGCTTACAATTACGTGAGAAACTATTACATTGTTCACAACAATACCTCTTGACTTACTAAATGAATTCTAAATATTTCTAAATTCAGTCAATCTGTTTTACTGAAATTCTAAACACATGGAATTTAGCTACAGGAGAAAGCATATTTACAAGTGAAAATATAACTTTTAAACACACAATGTGTGCGCGCGCGTGTGTGTGTGTGTGTGTGTGTGTGTGTGTGTGAGAGAGAGAGAGAGAGAGAGAGAGAGAGAGAGAGAGAGAATGAATGAATTTGAAATCACAAGACCGTGGCACAATCTGTTGTCAGATGAACAGAGTAGTCAGAGAAACGTCAAAACGAGCGCATGGGGGCAGACGATGCGATGGTGGAACTACATGAGAATTATTTGACGCTTTTCACTTCATGATTGTATGCACTCAGTATCATGGAACCACCAGTACGAACATGGTAAGCTGAACTGTATTTGAATCATATATGTGAATCGTAAATATCTTACATGCGACCATACCATTTATTTATATCTAACGTGTAGACCACCCAGTCAAGATATTCGAGAGTTTGAGGGAAAAAAATCAATATTAAAGGGCCAGTTGCTTTTAATATAGTATATATTCTAAGCAATATGATGTTAAAATACTTCTGTGTGTATGTATATATATATATATATATATATATATATATATATATATATATATATATATATATATATATATATATATATATATATATATATATACATTGTATGTGCGTGTATGTGTGTATATATGAATGTATTATGTATGTATGCATTTATTAAGAGCTGCCCCAGATTAGACATGTTCAGGAGTCACATGCTCTAATATGCTTCTGTCATGGAACCTCACCCTTTAGCGTAATGATATAACGTTCAAACTGATTACGAATATCTCTAGCCATCCCTGTAAAACTTTTAGATGCTACTGGTAGTAAGGTGTGACGAATTCTTTCGAGAAAGTAAAATTCTAAGTAAACTGCGCAGAGCACATGTGCATGGCACATTCCGCTTAACATTTTCTTTTTTTCTTATTTCTCTTCAAAACCTCCATTATAACAACGGCTGCAATTTACGCAACTGCGTACCCTGACTGCGACATCACGCAAATCTAAAGCCAAAGTGGTCCTCGTTAATACACTCCTCACTAAATTTAATCTATCACCTCTCTTTAGAAACTCTAGTGGGGGCAAATTCGATTGCACTGCACGCACACTTCTAGAGTGGTCTCGCTACAGAAAGCTAAGTCTAGCTAGATTTTTCTCTACAGTATACACTTTGCACAAGGATGAAAAACAATCCTACTATTATTATTATTATTCCAGTACATGAAACCTATTTATATGGAACAAGGACATAGGAGCAACTGACTTGAAAGTCAAGCTTCCAAAGAATGTTGGTTTCAACCTCCCACTGGAGACCTCACACTGCTAGTGACTGATCACGATACACAGCCATTGATTTTTCATCGCCCCGGCGGAGACTCGAACCCGCAACACCCGAGTGGCATCCCACGACACTAACCACTATACCAGCGGACCAATAAAACATAAAACATCACGTGATAAATCCGCCATACCCTGTGATTATATACTCGTACGAAAAGTAAAACGGTAAACGAAACACATTCAGATACGCACATGACCATTCCTTTTTCCTTTCATTCAAATGAGCGAATGCATCACTATATTCTCGTTCGCAGAAGAAGACAAATAATAACCAAGGTTCACGAGTGACGTCAATCGTTCACTATCACATTCCACCAGGCTCCTTTTCAGTAGGGATCAAATCCACGACCCGTGTTTATCATAGGCGTTTCCCGCTTCACGGCTAAAGGCCAATACATTCGTATGCTGAATTCGCATTGTTCTAAGGTATATGCAACCTCAAACAGACCCATTAAAGATAAAATGTACATTCACACTCGGATTTTATTGGTTGATAGGTCACGGAACTTATGCATCACTCTCACTGTCAGCCGACTCAGAGAGAGAGAGAGAGAGAGAGAGAGAGAGAGAGAGAGAGAGAGAGAGAGTTTAAACTCGTTTAAAAAGGGTTCGTATAGTTTAACGGTTTTGCTGAATGGAACGATGTTTTAGAAAGTAAAAGTTTATACGGCCAAGCACGAAAAATATTACAATTACAATGTAAGATATAAACATAACCTTACGAAACTCTGCAAAGAAGGTATAATCGATTTTCTTAACATACAAAATCTTTTAATTCATTTTCAAGCAAATACTAATGATCTATGCATACATAAACCGACCTTTCAATGTTTGATAACCTCAAAAAGTTCATTACTTTATTTTATATTTTTTTTCTAGAAACTACGATTTAAAGGCAAAGATTTCGAGATTATCATGGGAAAAAACTTATATATTCTAATGCTAATTCTGTAGGTATTATGTGGAATGGAATGGAATATAGAATTTTGGCCACAGGCCAAGCGCTGAGGGAAGTATTATGAGTAATACAAGGAAACAAAACATGAAATAGACAGTATATGTACTTATATATACAATACCCTGTCTTAAGTATAAGACTACATTATGAGAAAAGGAAGCTACCATTGCCCATACATGTTTACTTCAAGTATGCCAATTTGGTTTATTTTAGAACAACACTGTAAAAGCATTTTAGGCTTTCTAACTTTTGAAAGTACAGAAAAAATACATCTCTTTTTTTCTAAGCACCTTTCTACAAACATCTGAAGCTAGCATTTAACTATTTCCGACAGAATCAACGCAGAAATATAATCCTCCATTACAGAATCCCTGAAATGGAGGTAAGTAAGTAGTTACTTCCAGCGCCTTAATTTGTGTCGGACTCTCCTGGTTTATTCCGCTGCCTTCCAGATTCTTAAAACAGAGTCCACTCGGTCAAGCAACCAAATGCATGAGACAAAATTAAATTACAGAACGGCAGAATTAAGCCGCGCATCCAATTATACATGGATCAAAATATTCCTTTATACGTCGCTGTTCGTACCTCAGCTTCAACAACTTAACAAAGCTACGTAAATAATGAGATTAAATTAGTTTTACTTCTATCGAGGATACCACAAGTCTACTGTAGACTGGAATGGATAAATTGTACTATTTTATAGTACAAGTCTGCATTAGACTGAGAAAACATACTTGTGCAAAT
The DNA here is from genome assembly GCF_040412425.1 of Macrobrachium rosenbergii. NCBI lineage: Eukaryota > Metazoa > Arthropoda > Malacostraca > Decapoda > Palaemonidae > Macrobrachium > Macrobrachium rosenbergii. The sequence goes on along the minus strand of NC_089779.1, from coordinate 1,106,852 downwards.
CACAGGAACACAAATGTATTAGATATACACGGATTATAACAAAGAAAGCGCTTCGTACAAAAAGTGGTGTAATCTTTATGAGGAAGAAAAAACTATTGGTAAAATAAGTTTAAGATAGCAAGATAAAAACTTCAAGACTTATGGTATACAAGTATCCGATTGTAATTCATCATGCAACCAATTCGCACAGGATACAATCCAGTTTTCACGCAATTCGGACTGTTACCGACAAACGTGTATTGCCAATATAGGGGCAAGAGGTAAGTGTGGACGTAATAATGACTTGGTTTGAAATCGTAACTTGCAATGAGACGGTGTTCAAAATAACATAGTATACGAACAAATGCAATTTTGACTCGTTTTCTATTCCGAGATATGTCAACAATCTCACCATCAGAGAAAATGGACTTCTGAGCGGTAGTTAATGCTAAACTAAGGTAGTTTTAAAAATAATTTTCCCAAGATATATAAAAAAATTCTAATATTTGAATGTGCATTCTTAATGATCTCAAAAAAAGATGAACGATGCACATAAAAAGCTAAGCATATAAAAGTAGGTCGAAAATTTCCCCATAAACTCGCCGTCACTGAGACTCCTAAAACTCCGTTCGCTGAACAATTACATATTTCTGCCTCATAATCAAGAAAATTCATTTTTCATTTTCAATTATGAGTGAAAGGCTCTTCAAGTGGGCCTATTTCCAATAAATCGTCTTCCTCTAAGCGCTACTTCTTGGTTACCTTTACCAAACGCACTGATGACGCGTTTCACAAACGTCTTCAGTCAACACCTTCCCGCCCCCGCCACCCAAAACTTCCTCGACGTCCAAACATCGTTTCTTTTTCATTTCCACCGAGTCCTCTTTGTCCGAGCTTTCTAAAAACACGTACTGACAGACAGTGACTTACCGGTAAATGGAGAAGATGAATCAGGGAGTGCCGAGCGGCACCTCGACGAAGCTTGCAGAGAGCAACGAATTCTTCGTCGTTGCTGTGCTTTTCCCGAAGTATTCTGAAATAATAATAATAACAATAATAATAATAATAATAATAATAATAATAATAATAATAATAATAATAATAATAATAATAACAGCTTATACACTTTTCATAGTGTATAAGCTGTGGAATCCGTACACTACTAACGCACCGTTTATTCACTTGCATTTCCATAAACATGGGAGCCTATCACATTCATGTAACTCGTGATTGTTTTTCTTCTTTGCTTCAGAGAGAGAGAGAGAGAGAGAGAGAGAGAGAGAGAGAGAGAGAGAGAGAGAGAGTCAAACGGAAAAGTTTCATTTGCTCTCCTGCTGCTGCCTTCACGGACCCTAAAACTTTCATCTTATATAAATGGGACCCCTCTGGAATTCCAGAGGCGTCCTACCGGGCAGAACTCTGTCACCTCAAATGTTTACACAGTTCTTCTAAATGAGAGAGCCAACCGGTGAAAGCAGTTGTCGGGAAAGACGGACAGTATTTACCCAGTGACTGGCAAATTTCGGCTCCTTTCCCTTTTCAATATTAAAACATTTTAGCAGTTAAATGAAGGACGTGACGACTGGATACTGGAATTGAATATTCATGAGCGAGTAAAAGTCCTTATCAGCATATATATAAACGCAACAGTGTGTAGTTTCAGCTATACGTACGAAATTAATTTTTCATTGAATAATGATGCCTTCAGAAATATACAACAACATTCAGTTTATATACATATATATGTATGTATATGTATGTACGATGCATGTGTTAGTTTGATTGTTTGCGTTTGTGTGTATATATATGTGTATGTATGTAGGCATATTGTTATGCATTATATATATATATATATATATATATATATATATATATATATATATATATATATATATATATATATATGTGTGTGTGTGAGTGTGTGTGTGTGTATGTGTGTGTTACCAGTACCGTGAATCCTGGGGGCAACACCAACAGCATATTCGGTACCAAGCAACTGGATCCAGGTTTAAATCCTGACCAAGGAGTCCGGATGGACAGGATAGGAGGAAAAAAAATTGAATCACTATTGAACTAAGCAATTAATTACGTTCCTTAGGTTACTCAAGATTTGCTGGGAATAAATAATATAAATATATATATATATATATATATATATATATATATATATATATATATATATATATATATATATATATATATATATATATATACTCCTAAAAGGTTCATAAGAAACACAAATAATTTGGAATGTCACTAAATTTCAGCCAAAATTCGTGGGGTCCTTTATGGGCCTTTTTAAGAGAAACTCTAACCCATTAAATTATTGAATTATATCTGTCTGTCTGTCTGTTATAAATATATGCCTATAAAATAAAAGGATATCATTCAATATTCGAACTATATCCAAAATATCTGCATAATACTGGAAAAGCATACCAGTGTGTCCGCTTAAATACGCATAAATTTACGTTTCTTTAAAGTATTTGGTAAATTTTTTGAAAAAAACATAAATAGAACTTAAACAGCGCCATGGATTCATGCCTCACTATATTTTAAGTAAATTTGATCAAACAGTTATTCCTGACATGCCCCTCTAAGCGGCTACTGTACAGTAAAGAACATGATTTCGTGAGGATGCCTACATCGTTACTAAAATTAAACTCCACTATTCAAAGGGGCTCGAAAACATTTCTGCAGATCATCTATCAAATATCAAATATCTAACCCTTTTTTCTCCAGCCACCATCACAGGGTACAATAATTCTGACTCCGTACCCAAATTCTGCACTTAACCCTGTGATATCTTCTAACAGCAGAATTGGCCACTTAGTAATCAATTGGATACTTGCTAAGTATTTAAGCAGTTTTGACCTGTGAAAGATTCAGGGTTGTGGCTACGCGAAAACGGGAATTCGGGATCGAGACTGCGAAAAAGAAAAGTAAGTCTCTAGATAAGTCACCCATCACTTATAAAGAAAAAGGAGCTAGTGTACAGAAAACCATTTTTCGGGCGGACTGAAACATGTCAATTTATTTTTCCCTTTTGTGTACAACATAAAAGTCGTTGCGATTCTCTGAACCACCTCACTGGTTCATCAAATATAAGGATTTCTAAATAAAACGACCTATCCTTTCAATAAATTAAGGAAAAAATTATACGAAGTTTCTAAGAAAGTATGAATTCTAACCAATATTCCCAATAAAATTGTATCACACTATTTTATTCGACACTATTTTATTCTGATAGTTTTATAAACTTGAAGATCTAAGCATCGGTCACAGAACAGCATGATGAACAGCTATAATTTATGCAGATTTCAGACAATTACGGGAGAAACAAAATCGAAGGCAGAACAACTCACAGAGGGAAAGCCTCTTTGTTGAAATGGAGATACTGAAAGTTTAAAGTTGATTGGTTTCAGTTCTCCACTACCTCAAGGCACTCAGGAGAACGTCAGCCAAGTTTCCAAAACTCCCTACCACAGACCCCACACTGCGGCACTAGCTGACCATAAGAGTAAAGTGTCAGGTGAACACAGCACGTATTAAGGAAGACCTGAATTGTGACGTCAAGATGTGGGCTTCATGGACGGGAGGGGTAAAGTTTACTCTGGCAATATTTCAATGAAAGGATGTGGATAACTTGATCAAAATGTCCAAGAATAAACTATTGAGGAGAAGGAGATCACTTGAAAGATGAAAGACAATGACTTATGCAGAGGGTGAGCAGGAAAGTAATGCAAAGAAATTTAGAATATGCAATCACTCGATAGAACTAGATAGATACTAGCCAACGCTTTGGACACGAAATATTAGGGGATTTTTAAAGGCAAATATAGGAGCTGAAGAAACCTCATTCCTGCGGTGTTCAACTAGGAGTTTTTTTTTCCTAACGTGCAATCAAAACCTTGATGTGACATAATGCCCACACCAATAACTCTCGTGGACCAAAAAAAAAAAAAAAAATAGGACTTCAACTAAAGTAAAAGAATCTTTTTGCATTTATAACCTTTGGAGAGTCACATGTGTTTAATATGACGTCCTTAAGTATATTAAATAGGTTACCCACACCACATACAGTAAGAACATTTTTATGCATTTAATCATTTTCTCAGAGAGAGAGAGAGAGAGAGAGAGAGAGAGAGAGAGAGAGAGAGAGAGAGAGAGAGAGAGAGAGAGAGAGAGCTGCCACGCGTTTAATGTGAAGTCTTTGAGCGTATCATATAGATTACTCACACGAAATACCTAAAAGAATTCTGATGTATTTGATAATCCTACTAGAGAGAGAGAGAGAGAGAGAGAGAGAGAGAGAGAGAGAGAGAGAGAGAGAGAGAGAGAGAGAGAGAGAGAGAGAGAGAGGGTGTGGTAGCGTCACACCTAGCGGGATGAGCAATTTAAGTTATAATCACTTTAGAGCCATATGGTTGTTCTTGACAACACAATAATTGCATTACTCACTTACAAATCCTGCTACACTTCGGCATAAGAAAAAAAAAAAAAAGATCACGTGACTCAAAAAGACAGGTCTGCAAATTCGCTTGGTTTTTATTAGAATAATACAGAAAAGGTCATTCGGAATTTTGAATACAAGTTCACGACACGACCTAAATAACGTCAGTGTGGTTAATATGACATTCAGCAAACATAATCCAACCATAGAATGACGCGAGCCTTTCTGCGTGTAAATTACATCAGTTGCTGGAAATATCCCACTAACCCCGCTATACGTATGTGAAAAAATGTTTGTACGACTGAAGGCATGCAATACTGATTCTCTCTCTCTCTCTCTCTAATATATATATATATATATATATATATATATATATATATATATATATATATATATATATATATATATATATATATATATATATATATATATAAGGAAACAAATTTAGTGATATATCTAAGAGCAGAAATAATCAAATCAAGTATATTTTATAACCTAAACATAATGGCCACTGGACCACCACGCGAATCACCAATAACTTTAGCAACCGGCGCCGCGAATACCGACAAGTCAGAACACAGGTCATTCTGTCAGTGCAGCAAATTAAAATCTCCAAATATTCCCGAAATTTACGTAGGGTATCTTGTAAGATGACGTTTTAAAAATACTGTACATTAAGAAGATGGGCTTACGGTGCATAATTGAAAAACGTACACACACACACACAAACGTCTCATCGGAAAGTAAATACAGGTCTTCACAGTTCGAAATATTTTTACTTTTATGCTGAAACCGGTTTTGTAAGGGCAAATCTTGTCCAGCAATGTTTTGAATAAAAAATTATATTCTTCAGAAACAGTAAATTTAGCTTTTTTTTTTATAATCGATGCATAATGCGCATACCCATAAATTAGTATCTAACATTCATGTCAAAAAATTTGAAAATTTACGCTTATCTAAAAAAACTTGGGATGAAAAAGGTCCGATTGAAACATTGTCAAAGTCAACATGACAGAGTTGCATACGAACAAACACAAAAGAGAGAGAGAGAGAGAGAGAGATTAAAAATATTCAATTATGAGTCACAAGCGAAAGAGGGAAATCATCACTTCTTATTAACTTTAGTAAGGAGAACACAAGTAACTATAACAAAGAAACATTCACAAACTTAATAAGCTATACGAACGAGACATTGGGTCAGATATTTTTAATATTTTCCCAGAGTCAAAAGAAAATCTGCATTTACGCGTAGTCATATAAATATACCAGAGACTTAGAAAAAAAGTCTTGTTAAAAGCGCTATAGTAAGTTATTTTACAATACATGAATTTGCGCCAGCTTTAGATAAAACATCAAATTATTGTTGTAATCTTATACATGAGAATGTTAGATATATCACAACGCTGACACTATTTCTGTAGTTGTGAAGTGCTATCGTCACCCTTTATCTGTTTGACATTTATATAAAAGTTCGTCTCTTCCAGTTATTGACACAATTATTTTAAATGCAATTATTGATAGTAACATTCTTGTTGTTTGTTATTTTTGTTATCATTACTACTTAGAAACATATAAAGTTTTTCAATGTTATTATTTGTGCGTAACACCTAACAATGTCTTTGACAGCACGGACACCACTGGGGCCCTATACTCTTCCATATCCATATCTTCAGATGATCTTCCCCTCACGGAATAAGATGAGGCGTCCAAATAATTTACCTTTTCGATGGAGACATTCGCGTCTTATAAGAATCTGTCGATTAATGCAAAGAGCGATGTTCAGGTGGCAGCAGTTGCATTTGGTGACAAGAAGAGGAAAACCTTCAACTTGCAACTTCACCTTGGGAGACTCAAGGAAATAATTCATGAAGAAAAGGATAAAATTCTAGATTCTACTGTCTCGAAATATTGATGTAGTGTGGCTATAATGACAAAGATTGGTGTAGTCTGGCTATAAAGACAAAGATTGATGTAGTCTGGCTATAATGAAAAAGACTGATGTAGTCTGGCTATAATGAAAAAGATTGATGTAGTCTGGCTATAATGAAAAAGATTGATGTAGTCTGGCTATAATGACAAAGATTGATGTAGTCTGGCTATAATGAAAAAGATTGATGTAGCCTGGCTATAATGAAAAAGACTGATCAATGAAAAAGATTGATGTAGTCTGGCCATAACGAAAAAGATTGATGTAGTCTGGCTGTAATGACAAAGATTGGTGTAGTCTGGCTATAATGACAAAGATGGGTGTAGTCTGACTATAATGAAAAAGACTGATGTAGTTTGACTATAATGAAAAAGACTGGTGTAGTCTGACTATAATGAAAAAGACTGATGCAGTCTGGCTATAATGAAAAAGACTGATGTAGTCTGGCTATAATGAAAAAGACTGATGTAGTCTGGCTATAATGAAAAAGACTGATATAGTCTGGCTATAATGAAAAAGAGTGATGTAGTCTGGCTATAATGAATAAGACTGATGTAGTCTGGCTATAATGAAAAAGACTGATGTAGTCTGGCTATAATGAAAAAGACATGTAGTCTGGCTATAATGAAAAAGACTGATGTAGTCTGGCTATAATGAAAAAGACTGATGTAGTCTGGCTATAACGACAAAGATTGATGTACTGCCTATGATTCGCGTGGCACTAGATCACTGATCATTGGGGGCTGCTTCCTTATATGGGCCAGGTTTGGCACACTGCGCTGACCTTTGAGCACTGGTCCACTTATGTACCGATGTAAGTGACTGCAGCGTTGCCAGTTTGCTCAGTCAGCGTTCAGACAACCGCACGACTACTGCATACCCACTGTTTCAGAATGCAGGAAAATATATAAATTTACGAGTTCTAGTCCAACTCTAAATCAATTACATAGCGCAATTACAGTAATGTTACACATGGGTCGTTACAGACACCGTAGCCTCCCGAAAATAAGCTGACCCTTTCTATGGAAAAATTCAATGTTGATTTATCAACGAACCTTATACATCTAAAACTTGTATGTCTAAAGGTTTTAGAAAATAACAGATATAGTAATGAACACACGTATATTCAAGGCCGTTAATCCGACTGAGTCAAACACACGGCGCTATTTCATATTCATCAGAAACTTTTACCATGGGAACAAAAGTATCCTAATCACACACTTTAGTTCAAACATCCATAAATCCAAATAGAATGACCGTTATTACAGATACAATTACTACCTTTATTATAATGTTTTTTTTCAGTACAACTAGTTTTCCCAAGTGTCAGAAAAGACGAAAGATATCACACCCACAACTACAATGCATGAGTTAAATTAAGGATATACACCATGTCAAAAAAATCTGACTCAAACCAGTTTTACGAAACTGCAAAATTATGTTGTTATTTTGTAACAATATTTATATTCTGGTCCTCATTTAACACTGATGCATTACTTTAAATGAAACAACAGTGACAGCAACTGTGAGAAATATAAGCTCCAGTTCAAGACTGGAAGTGCATTCACTTTACTAATCCCCTCTTATAGTGGGATTTCGTACAGGAACAATCTAGGTCATTGGAAGAATCCCATGTATACCAATTAATAGCAAGGTGCTACCAAATAGCTTAGAGGGTCGGAGACAAAATAGCACCAGTCTCAGGTCATTACTGACCAAATGGACATCAAAATTTTAGATGGATAAGTGACGTATAACACTCACCACTTCTAACTAATGTGCGTTAATAACATAGCATAAAGCCTCTCAGAGTCCGAGATACAACTTTTATCTAGACGACTTCCTAGCAAAATGAATAGAACAACGTAAAGGTTCTTAATATATATATATATATATATATATATATATATATATATATATATATATATATATATATATATATATATATATATACTGTATATGTGTGTGTGAATGTGTACAAGCCGGACAAGACCCAAATATGGCAACAGGGAAACACAGGAATCACGACATAACAATAAAGAAAAGCACGAGAAAAGGAAACTGGGAAAAAAAAAAAAATCTGAAGTCGAGGCCACTGAAACCAAGGCTGAAACGAATCCCGGCACCTGAAAGCCAACAGCAGCAATTGGCTGTCGACCGACGACGCCATCTGCGATGATCTAGCGGTTCTGTCAACATGGGGAGGCCCGAGACCGAACTTTACCATAAGGAATGAGCAATCGCCCTCTCCCCTATCGCTCCCCATTCCCCTAGCTCCCCATTTGACTTTCTATATATATATTTCTGGATATCGAGAACTTCCCACGCAAGATGTGTTCACAAGAGCAGAGCTTCACATAGAATGAACATTTTCTTCCACCGAGCAGCCCCATGTCATCTGTTATTTCTGTGGATACAGCATTTACAAATGCAGGATGATTCAGGTAGTCACAGCATAAAAAATGAATAATCCGTCCCTGCTACTCCCCCGAACCAGCCCCTCCTAAATTTTTTTTATTGCAGGCAACGAGGACTGCCCATGCAATAAGCATTTACAATCATAGCATCATTCAATCACGAGTTACTGACAGCTGCGTAGCCAGGAAATACTAAATATTAATTACAGCACTCCGGTAATGAATTGCTGGGGCTTACTGACACGTTGGCCCTCAAGGGAAGTCAAGGTGGTACAGAGGTATCCGTATCGAAACCCACACATGCTCTCACGTCAAATTTCTCTGTGGGACCAGTTCACAGCAGGCTGAGAGACGACAAGCTTAGCGCATAATGTCTTCTAATATGTATGTGGATCAGAGAATTGTGAAAACGTAAACATACTGTACATTTCCACGCATGTGTGGACTTGAACACACACACGTGTATATATATATATATATATATATATATATATATATATATATATATATATATATGCAAAGAAAAACGCTCATCTCATAACAAACTCAAAGGCGCGATAAACGCCGAGTATTTCTGCTAACGGTAAACCTCGGTAAGAAGTCATTATCAAAAGCGAGGGTAATCATTCCTTCTTCGAGCTGTCCGTCCATCCCTCTGTCCGTCTGGCGCAAACTGCGCTTTACATGTCAAAAAGGAAGCCGCGAATTTAATGGAGAATGCGGCAGCAGTGCCTCGCCATCGGCCGTAATTACGGCCCAAGCTCCTCCCACCTCACTAAAGACTCATTTGCCTCCCTGGAAAATAGCTCAATCCTTCATTCATCCACGTCGGGGCTTCTTCAGAAATTTGTCTTGAGGGATCTGGTGTGGCCGGGCGCAGGATCCAGCACGGGGGCGGTCTCGGGGGTGGGGGTGGGGTTGGGGAATCTGGAAGAAGCAGAAGTGGAGGAAGGAGAAAAGAGGAGGCGAACTTGGGGGAAGTGGAAGTGGAACAGAAGGAGAAGCAAGTAGGGACAATAATTGTGGAAAGGGAAAAATGAGTAGAAGTGGATGAGAAAGAGAAGGGGGAAGAAAAACTGGGGAAATGGAACAAGAGGCGTAAGCATAACAGTAAGAAGGCGGAAAAATTGGGCGATATGAAGGAAAGAGTGGAGAGGGAGGAAAATGGGGTAAGTGGATGCGGAGCAGAGGGGGGGGGGAGCTGATGTAGAGGGGGAGGGAACCTCTGTGAGAAGTGGGAGTGGAAGGAAGAGAAGGAGAAGCGAGTGAAAAATCAAAAGGAACTGGAAGTGAAAGCGATGAAAGTATAGGAGTGGGAGGGAGAGGGTAAAACTAGATTAAAAGTGAACATAGAGAAGAGAAGAGAAAGAGAGAGGAGGTGATGGAGAGAAGTGGAAGAGGAAGACAGAAAGAAAGAACAGAATAGACTACAGAATTTGGGCCAAAGACCAAGCACTGGGACCTACGAGGTCATTCAGCGCTGAAACTGAAATTGAGAGTAAAACGGTTTAAAAGGGACGCTGCAAAAATCCTCGAGCAACGCATACATTGCACCGCGTGAGGTGCACTGACGGCGCTAGACCCGCCTATACGGAGGACATAAACTTAAAATACATTCTAACAACTGAATCACGTTTATCTCCTCAATTTTCTCAATTATCCCCTTTTAGTTACCTTTTGTGCATTTTTCACACTGCTTTTCTTCCATTAGTATTTAGCAAATACTGTAAAATGAAAATTACAACGCTGAGAGAGAGAGAGAGAGAGAGAGAGAGAGAGAGAGAGAGAGAGAGAGAGAGAGAGAGAGCATCTTGGTCAAAGTCATGTAACCTGATCACTAATTATCAACGTTCTACATTTATTGTGGATAACCATGTCTTTCAATATTTATTCCTAAGGAAAGGCCATTCTCTCTCTCTCTCTCTCTCTCTCTCTCTCTCTCTCTCTCTCTCTCTCTCTCTCTCTCTCTCTGATCCCGTATGAAAAGTTTAGACTAACTGAAAATGGCATATTATCCAAAATCATTCTGGACACCAGAGGAATATTTAGCATAAAGTAAATGAAGAAATAATACACAATCTTCCATATTTTTGAAAAACCCGGGATGGTACATTTCATTATCAAAGACCAGGTCAAAAGGTGGACACTGCTCTAATAAATCATCTATATTTGTCCAAGAACGGCTGAAATCCTAATAATCCCAATTTAAAAGATAAAAACTGTTTACAAAGGAAACACAATCAATCAGGCTAGGAAAAATAAAGAGGGGATTTGGTTACACCACCTAGGGCTTAGTTGAAACTGTCATGGAGAGCGTCGTCACCGCCAATGTCCTTTCAGAGACAATCTATCACCAGACATTTTACACCGTCAACACCCTTGGTGTAAAGATCTGCGTCTCTTCACCATATCGCTTCCTGACAACGCCAGTATTCGTCAATACATGTAATCTTCGTTGCTGTTTAAAAGCAATCGCAAAGTCAGACTGCATTAGTGACAATGACATTACCAAGCCTTTCAAAGAGCCGAGGACGGGTGAACGGGAAACATAATGAATTTTCAGCGCCGGGCGCCAAGAGAGTATTATAAGATATTAGCAGGAAGAAAGCGGGCTTGACCGTAAATAAGGCAAAGGACCTACAGCCTCTTATAGGAAAGAAAGTCATCAGAATCATGTACTAAGCCTAGGCTGGAAGAGAATTCCAAAGCGTGGTAGCACCCAACGCTTCTCATCTGAACTTTATCTATCTCTAAAGAGAGTAATCTATTCTCGGTAATACATTCAAGAGAATAACTTGAGGGTGAGGGGTGGATGGAGAGCTTGAACACACACACACACACTATATATATATATATATATATATATATATATATATATATATATATATATATATATATATATATATATATATATATATATATATATATATATATGCTGGTTGAGGTAAAAGTCGCCGGTTGTGACATGACAATCCGAGGGGAAAGGAACCGATCACTTTACGACAGGACCTTTAACGATATACCAACCAACTCGTGGCGAATTTCTTCACGCATCGGCTGAAACGACTATTATACCCGGCGGGACTCTGGTTGGAGGTGTTCACCTTTTACCGCGTAATGAGACACTTACTAATGGTAGGCTACTCCTTCCTCGTGGAAAGTAATCGAGAGAGAGAGAGAGAGAGAGAGAGAGAGAGAGAGGCCGACGGTACCATCGAGGGCTGAAAGATAAGTACTTGGCATTTCATTTCAAGACGGTTTGTACCGTATGCAACTTAAACCTTGTCCTCGAGACGACATGATTTAATATCAAGACTGGAAAACAATATTCAAAGGGAAATCTCTATTTTTCATCCCTATTTTTCTCTTACGAAGTAGTTAACCTGCAGTTTTCCCTCAAGGTCCTTCGGTGTCAAGAAACTGATATTATTGCATTGAACTGAAACATACTTCTCCTAGACCCACGTTGAAGTGGTCATCAAATTGGGTCTGATTATTGTGGGTGATAGTTAAGTTCATAAATCAATTCAACTTCAATGCTTTATATTGAAAAATATAAGGAAATATCTAAAATTTCTTGTCACTAGAAGCTCTTGTTGGCTCAAGTACTGAAACAAAGCGTCTATGACAACTACTTTAAAAAGTCTTTAGTGAAGAATATTTCATATGACAAAGATAATAAATATACGCACAATCTGGCAAAAATGTACAGTGCCTCCAAGGCCTTCATAACGACTTTTGAGCTTAATTAAAATAAAAATCAGTAAGAGTGAATATTATATGCATATTACGATGCAAGAGCAGAGAATTGTACCCATCCTCAATACCACAAAACAGTACATATACTGTGTATATATATATGTATATATATATATATATATATATATATATATATATATATATATATATATATATATATATATATATATATATATATATATATATATATATATACAAGTGTCCATAGTCTCACACAATTTCAAAAATATATTACAAAAGCAAATGAACAGACAAATAGGTGAAATTTATTACAAAATGAGGAGCAGATTTCAAGAAGTTTTTTGGCTCATTTAATACACCTCTATATAGGCACCATTAGTTGCACATAGCACACCAAGACAGCTCTCGATTTCTTGCCATGTTCGCTGCCATGTTCGCTGTAGCATAGCCTCATCAACGGTGGCAATGGCATCAGCGATCTTTTGCTTGAGATCAGTGATGTCCCGTATCTTTGTTCGATGCACAATATCTTTAACATAACCCCACAGAAAGAAGCCCACGGGAGTGATATCTGGTGAACGAAGTGGCCAGGGAATTGGGTCATCCCAAGTCTGGAAATGTTTGATTTAGGATCCCATGAACATGCAGTTCCCAAAGTGGTGGTGCACCATCTTGCTGGAAAATGATGGTCAGTTGAAGGTCGTCTAGCTGTGGTGCCAAATATTGTAAAAAAAAAAAAAAAAAAAAAAAAAAAAATATACCTTAGTTTTACCAGACCACTGAGCTGATTAACAGCTCTCCTAGGGCTGGCCCGAGGTATTAGACTCATTTTACGTGGCTACGAACCAACTGGTTACTTAGCAACGGGACCTACAGCTTCAGAACCACATTATAGCGAGAAATGAATTTCTATCACCAGAAATAAATTCCTCTAACTCTTCATCAGCCGGCCGGAGACTCGACCTCGGGCCTACCGAGTGATAGGCCACAGCTCTACCGACTCACCCAACGAAGAGCTGCATATTCAGTCAAAAGGTCCAGATAAACATTTGCAGCAACTGATGTCTCGTTGAAGAAAAATGGACCAACGATTCGACAGCACATGATCCCACACCGCACATTCACCTCTGGACTATCTCAGTGAAGTTCCCTGGTCACATTGGAATATTCTGATCCCCAGATTGTCACATATTGTGTATTCAGTTTCCCTGACCTTTCATGTTTCAGGGAAAGTGAATACACATAGAACGATCAAAGGCTCGTCTTACATGATCGATGCTTTCCTCAGATGTCCTCCCTTTGTCCAACACTGTCCGTCTCCATACATTTTTTGAGCCATGCACGAACTGAGGGACGTAACGGTGGATCTCTTCCACACTTAGTGCTGTAGTTCCGCTGAGTCTACGTATCGGATTTTGTTTCAATGAACCCTGACGCACATTGTGCCCATTCTTGAAGAGTAGCCATTTTTGGGGGGTTCATTTAACAGTGCCTCTTTCATCAACATGGTGCTTGAAATACGCAAATGCAATGTAATAAAAAAACTTTGATAACTGCTCAGTACATAGAACAAATCTGATCAAGGACTTCTGTAAAATATTTTTAAATTGTAAAGAGACTTTATGGACACCCTATACATATGGACACCCTATACATGTGTGTGTGTGTATGTATATATGTATATATATATATATATATATATATATATATATATATATATATATATATATATATATATATAAATATATATATATATATATATATATATATATATATATATATATATATATATATATATTACTGTATATATATTTACTTTTGCTCGTACATTGCGGCGGACTTATTTTACCCATTCTGCACTTAAGATATTATTATTATTATTATTATTATTATTATTATTATTATTACTATTGAAATAAGCACAATACTGTGTAAAATACGGGCTTAAAATTATTATTGTTACTAACCTGAGTCAACTGTTCTCTTCGCTAGCTATAGCTAAACACGAATACTATTGATTATGAATCGCGTTGCACAAGATCATACAACAAGTGGCCAATTGCTATGCACTTTAATAGCAGCCAATTCGCGGCAGAGATTTTTTCATTCCCGGCATTTTGTGGTTGACGAACACAAGCTACCGGTACTGCTGTCCGGAACAGGTTGCAGACACTGGTGACGAGGAAGACGTCATAGAAACAAATTTCTTTCAGGAAATCCCACACACGAACTCGTGTTTTGCTGCCTGTACTTATCACTCTTCTTCTTCTTTTTTTTTTTTATGTGCATGTCTTTCTCATTGACTGCGTTCTCTCATTGTAGTTGGTGTACCTCCTTGTCCAGTGCTCTCTCTCTCTCTCTCTCTCTCTCTCTCTCTCTCTCTCTCTCTCTCTCTCTCTCTCTCTCTCTCTTCGTGGGTGTACAAAATTTTCGAAAGCGGTACGGTATATTACACACGCAAAAGTAGGATAACTTACGACAAAGTTGGCCAAAGTTTATCAGTACTGCATTGTAAAATGCATAAGAAATGTGGTGAATTAGCTATTAAATTCATGAATCAATGGGGCAAATATGAATGAAAAGCCGTAAACGCCAGTTCCTAAAGGTCGTTAGTTCATCTCTCTGTCCTAACGATGTACTATTAGATCTTTCGCGCCGTTGTACGTTTTAATCAAAGCATGGAAGCAAAAAATCTTTGAAAAATGCACATCTGATATGACATACTGTGATGCAAGACAGGCCCTACAGAGACATAAGAATGAGACTTCTACGCACTGATAGTTTATCTATGCCACCATTATTTTAAACAACACAATATGTACAGGCTCTGTACACAATATGTGCAGAGCCTGGGACTGATTTCTATGAATTTTTTTTTTACAGCATTATGCAAATTTCTCAAAAGAAAGAGTATTGACTGTAAGCTTTCATTCACCGTTGTAAATTTTCCTACCGTACTCAACAAACTTCTTCAAAAGTCGTAGTCGTATTTTGCCTTGAAATAACCCTCAATACACGAATGTTATTATACCACTTACTAACTTAATTCTTTTCGTTTTAACGAGTTTTTATGATAAGCTCTTCAACATTCATTTATATAATCAGACACATACATACATACATACATATATATACTGTATGTATATATATATATATATATATATATATATATATATATATATATATATATATATATATATATATATATATATATACAGACCACACACAAAAGGCTTTCCTCACTAAATCCTGTCCGAGTAAATTCCTAATCTGAAGCACAAATGCCTAGGCATGAATTTGAATCCATTGCCTTGAAAGAAAATGTTAGGATCCGCGTTTTAAAGAGTTCTTTCTATTTACGTGTCTTTTCTTATTGATTACATCTTGATTTTTCAAGGAAAGTTTTCTATTGGTCATTGTAACCATTTCGGTTATAAATGTAAATCATAAGTCATTCACTTTGCTTTGCAGAAGAGGTTTATTAAGCCCATTTTAATTCTGTAACTAATGATGATATATGTCTTACTTTCTCGCATTACGATAAGGACAACCATAACTCAAAAATAAGTATGAGTCCGAATATAACAAATCGAATAACTAATGTCTTATGCAAATAAATGCAATGAAAAATAGTAATTTTTTCGGAGTTTTCACCTTCCCCAATCCAACTGACTAATTAAAGAGGGTAAAGTGGGGTTACATCAAGAGCGGTCATCGATCGGACATCCACTGCAGGATTTTGACAAGTATTGCATTAACCGAATGAATAATGATGAAATAATGCATAACTGGAAGAGATAATCTCAATCAATCATGGGGGATATTTTGTGATATGCTAGGCTACCGTCCTGCAGACGAAAAATTATGAAGGCCAAATCTCATCATTTATCTAAAGGATCAGAATATTTACCGCTTCTATGCAAGCATTGCAAGGGATTAAAGAACATGAATAATTCATGTCAATTTTGGACATTAAATGTAATATTTATGCATGGGAACAACCAATATAATACATACATACATACACACATACATACATACATAAATACATTATATATATATATATATATATATATATATATATATATATATATATATATATATATATATAGATATAGAGAGAGAGAGAGAGAGAGAGAGAGAGAGAGAGAGAGAGAGAGAGAGAGAGAGAGTCCTATCACGCTGTAATTCAGTAAACTATGAAAAAAATTTACATAAAAGGGGTAAAGCACTGACAGTTTTAATAACCGCACTGCATGCATGCAATAATTTCTCACTATGAGACAACCTTCATGAGAACGTCGGACCTTCAGTATCCTTGCAAAGATAAAATACGGCAGACAAGTAAAATCGACATTCGCACCGGAAACATAAGAAGACAACGACAATGACTCGAAGGGGAGCACAGAAGTAGAAGGAAAAAAAAAAACCACAGCAGCGTCTGCTAACTTTCCTCCCAGTGTTCCCACTCGGTTGCTGCTGTAATGGGGGGTCCTTTTTACAGCAGCTAATCCTAAGTAACGAAATCATTTGGGAAAAAGGGAAGGGAAAGTGATGAAGGGTGTTTACTCGACCAAGCAACATGGAGGGAATATGTTGGTGACGTCTCTTACAAAAAATCAGTAATTCAGTGACTAAAGAATGACCATCAAATTATTCTGTAGTGTAGCTATTAAAAGGTTGCATAGCGGTCTTTGTTCAATGACAATTTTTTACATTCGTTGCCTTTAAAACAAGCTACTGGGTGATATGCTACGGAATTTCATCTGGGATTGTATGCTTTTTGTATTTTTACGACGTTTTTTTTTTTCAATTTTTAAACACCAATATACTAAATGACTTTTATCCTCGTGGGGTCGTGGATGAATTGCATTTCATTTGGCCCCAGTTACGTAATAAGGTCCACTTCTTCATAGACTAAAAATCCCCAAGGTGTAAACCTTCAAGTTCTTCTGTAATTCTTTTAAGATAAGATTGCTAACCCCGTGACTTTGCCACCCAGGTTACGACACACCGCAGATGCCAGAGGCCCAGAACCCGACTGGATTTTCAGAAAACGGGATCAAGCCATTTATCCTTGGCTGGATTGAGCTTTGGTCTGTGGCCCAGTGTGCGTAGAGGGGGTGGGGGTGGGGATGTTTCGACGAGATGATGATTGAGTCTTTTGCGAATGGGCATGAAGTGGCTATGTTTTTAAGCTTTCGGCTGAGATGGGTTCATCCACACGTCAGCAGTGTACGTATGAATGTGGCAAAGAGTACTGTCTTCTCTTTTTCTTGGGAGACACTCCTGTCAGGGACAACAATATATATATATATATATATATATATATATATATATATATATATATATGCATAGCCTATTAACGTTGTTATAATGTTCAACTTGCTTTAACAGCTTTATGATATACATTTCTGCATCTGATCGGAGCTAAATCGGCAGGTGCTTCAATAAACCCATTAAAAATAGGTATGTATGTACGTGTGTATGTGCGTGTGTATATATAAATAAATATATATGTATACATACATATATGCACGTGTAACTGAATCACGAGAATATGGAACGTGATGAATATATATAATAAATAAAGATAAAATCCACGAAGGAAAATGAAACACTTGGAGTGCTGCGAGGCAAAGGTTCCAGGACTTCCTTTAGGAATTCTTGATTGAAATATCGCGAAGTAGAATTCGACAGTGAAATAAATGAACATTCAGAAACTGCCTTCAGTGGTCAGTAAACTGCGATACAGTCGAAATTCTTTTAGTGAACATGTTTTTTTTCGGATTTTCTTATCAGGGTAACTTTTCTAACAAACAGCCACAAAATGAGAACATTTATATGGATTTGATGAAATCTGAAGTCTAGATTAGAAAACTGAAATTTTGGTAAATGTGGTTAGGGTTTGTTGTATTTGGAAAAGCGTAATTACTTTAGACCAATAAAATTGGCCATTTTTGACTGAGGACTTGATTGATTCACTTCTATTATCTTAATGATAAAGATGACAGTTTCATCACGTGCCCAAAAAGTTATATACATAAATACATACAAAAATACATAAATATACTTCCCAACACACACATATCTATATATAATTTATATATATATATATATATATATATATATATATATATATATATATATATATATATATATATATATAGTGTGTGCGTGTGTGTGTGTGTGTGCGTGTCAGTGTGTGTAAAAGGCCTTTAAGTAACTGCGAGAAACAGCACCAGCACTGAGGGTTAGTGACGGGGAAATCTGATGATATTTATATATTGATATACTAAATTAAAAAAAAAAAACTTCCTTGACTGCAAACAAACAAACAAAGATAAAATGAACATGCAGAGAGGCTCCTAAGTCAAAAAAAGGCCGAGACAGACACTAAAGACACGCCCCCCCCCCTCGAAGAAGCTACACTGAAGGATAAGCGCTACCAGATAACCAGATGACGTCAGCGGAGAAGGAAACTTCGTGAAAAAGATAGACATGGCGACACGGGTGACGACGCTAATAACCGCTCGTTGCGATAATTGTGGGTTAAGCGCAAGAACATGGTGGTGATGACTGCTGCAAACGAATGGGTCAAGAAAGAGAAAAATGTTATTCTGGCGATGGAAAGTGTCATTCATATATGAAGGCTGCCTTGTCTGAGGGGACACCCTACTCCACCCCAATCGCGTCTTCCATCCCCACCCCATAAATCCCACCGCAAGGTGCCTTCTTTTGGAACTACTGAAAGCAACTTCATCGTTGCTCTGAGCAGAATATTACAGATTTGACAGCCATTCCATGGAATTTAATATTATTGGACTTGTATATGGAATGCTTATCTTTCTTTTTGCTTCATCTTTCAACACTGCAACTGGTCAGAGGCTGCAAGGTCTAAGTTGATGCCCTTTGTATGACGACACCTATTCTTTCCTCTTATTTACACTGCAAAAAGAAGAAGCACAAGACCCATTTAATATCCCTCCTTACCTGATAGCTTGCTGGTACTGGTCCAAGTAGGCTTCGTAGACGTCCCACATTTCGTCAACGAACACTGACCCTGGAAAGAGGTGAAATATATAACATTCTATCTTTATGTCAGTCCAGTAACACGTTATTTACATATAAGTACATACCATCAGTTTAATTTTCAGGAATCAAAATGAAGGCTGGAAGTACACATGGTTCGAACTTGAAACGATTACTGTGAATGAACGAATATACATATTCTCGTATACATATACATATAGGTTCGTACTCTCATATGCATACATGCACGCATACTCACATTCTGTATGCAGAGGCCGATGGGGCTAGCCACCTATTACCCTTAAGTAACCTGGTCTTGGTGGAAGCAGCAGTTCAGCCTCTAGATGTCTATATACACACATACATACACACATACATATATACATACATACACACGTATTTTCGTGCTAGCAAATACCTCATATAAGCAACCAGTCACCTTCTCTTTCCTTTACAAGCCTACAGATGAGGCACATAAATAAAACAACAATATTAATAAACTTAAGAACTCCTTTGAATTAATAGGAAGCTGTGTCATCTCAGAAGTCTCATCCGATAAATGCAAACAATATGTGAAACGAAGTTAAAGAAAATCAAAGTCAAGTCTTATCTGGGTGTGATGAAACAGCGAAAGGTAAAGCGTCAGTCCTTCCGAAATCATTAAGAGCCTTTGATCTCTTCAGGGACAATGAAAAAAGAAGTGACAGTTCGAAAAATAATCAATTTCTAAAAGTCAGCCAAAGAAAGTAGGACCACGCCAACTTTTACCAGAAGCAGGTATTTAGATGACGGAAAACTTGAAAAGTACGTCGACGATCGGCATGTTATTAGACTACCAATACTCCTCCACCTCCTCCTCAACCATTCCGTTCTTCTCCTATGTTCAATTTCATTCGTTCTGCAAATTCTCAAGTTCCTCATTGGACGGGCTGGTCTCGTTCTCGGCTAGCACTCTGCTGGGCCCGCGTTCGATTCTCCGACCGGCCAATGAAGAATTAGAGAAATTTATTTCTGGTGACAGAAATTCATTCCTCGTTATAACGTGGTTCGGATTCCACAAGAAGCTGTAGGTCCCGTTGCTAGGTAACCAAATGGTTTAGCCTCGTAAAATAAAATCTAATCCTTCGGGCCAGCCCTAGGAGAGCTGTTAATCAGCTCAGTGGTCTGGTTAAACTAAGGTATACTTAACTTTTTTCTGCAATTTCTTGCATTTACTCATTTTCAAGAATTTTATTTTAAATGTTTTCTTCCCTAATCCTTTCAATTATCTAAAGCTCGTTTGTTATCAACTCCCTCTGAATCCTTATTTACTGTGTTCATTATTTTTAATTCTCATCATCTTTACTCTTCTTTTCTTTCGTTCCTCGTGCTCTTAAGCATCTGTCGCGCATTCCTGCAATTCCCATCCTCTTACGAGCAGTTAACTCTTCTCAGAACTGTTTTCGTTCAGACTCTTCCATTCCCCAACATTCCCATGACTGTGGTTTCTTACCTCCTTCTTGTACCAGGGAACCTTACTGCTTTTCTCTATCAAAGAATAATAATATTCTATTGAAAAAATTTACAAGCAAACAGATTTATATTTCGTTAAAAATCTCTGCCTCTCGGAAATACTCAATATGGTCCCCAACATCTATAGAGCTGTTAATCAGCTCAGCGGTCTGGTAAAACTAAGGCATACTTAACTTTTTACACTGTCATTTAACATTACCCCACTCTTCTTGCCTTGCCCAAGCACTGGCGTCCTGACCTTTATTGTCTCCGCGCTCCGGTATTTGCTTTGAACTTTCATTAACATAAGAATTCCTTCTCGTGTGTTCTGCAGACTTTGCGGGACGTTGCAATTTCAATTCAGACCTTTAAACTTTACCTCTTTTTTTATTCACGTTTTTATAAATGTTTCTTGACGAAGTGTTCAGGAAACGAACGCTTTTTCTAAGATATATATATATATATATATGTTTATTTATCTATCTATCTATCTATCTATATATATATATATATATATATATATATATATATATATATATATATGAACCACACGGCTTTTCTCCTTAAAAGGACCTCCTCCAGAAGATGTTCTTCTTTCACTTCTCAACAAAACAAAAGGAATGAAGTTGCTAGCCCCATGCCCTTTCACTCCTCTAGCCTGGTTGCAATTACATCACTCGGCTAACAGACAGGGACATAATTTGCTGCTGAGGTCAATAAATTCATGCTGGATTTTCATGGACACAAAGCCAAGCCATTCTGAAACGGAATTCACGATCGGGGTTTCCTTGGTTCACGATCTTCGTCCAGTTCCTTGATCATTCTCCCTTTGTTCCAGACCTCCGTCCTTGAAGCGAAATCATACGGGCCAGTGTTACAGCAAGAGTAACTGAACAATACAGAATATTTTCATTGTTTTACAAACAAAACACAAAAGATGGTAAAAACAAGAACACAAACGAAGTGAAAAAAAAAATTGTGTATTTCCTTTCACCTTCACGTCTGACCTTTTCTCTCCGAAGCATTCTGAATGTCACCATCCATAAGTGGCTGATACCTGTCAATCTGACTGAACTGCAGTCCTATGAAAAATCAGGGTCTCATATTAATAAAGGCAAAGTTGAAATTCAAGTTGAGTAAACGAAAGTTATCGCTAAGCGAATAATAAAATTTATCGCCATCACACTTGAATGATAAACTGTGCGACGGATCTTAAACTATTATTACAGTTTAGGCTAAAAAATCATCATTAAGCTCAAGATTGAAGGCTATTATAGAAAGTAACTTATTATTACAACCGTGTCAAGAAAACTATGACTAAGCAATAACATCAAAACCTAATATGTATATAATTAAATCGGCATACACATTACAGACACACAATATATATATATATATATATATATATATATATATATATATATATATATATATATATATATATATATATATATATATATATATATATATATATATATATATATATATATATATATATATATATATATATATATATATATAAGTCAAAACACAGACGACCCACCATCAAGTAGTTCAGTCGGATCCCCGAACGCGTTCTGAATGACAACCAAAAACATTGTCCCCAGGAAACAATAGCCGCGTCCGTCAAATCTTCTAAATATAAAACTTCGCCGCAGAGTAACATGATGTTATCTCATTACCTTTGTTTATTCCTGTTCTTGCAATGAGGAACAACGCAACAAAACCCCCTTCTAGCCACTGCATGTATTATGTGTCTCCATGAGGAATTATATTACATTTCTTAATTCAAGTCTGAGACAGAAAAACCCAAGGCGACGGCTCTCTGTGCTGGAATTAACGTTCTGAAATACTAACATTCGGACGCTTTTTCTTCTACTGTTCTCTCTCTCTCTCTCTCTCTCTCTCTCTCTCTCTCTCTCTCTCTCTCTCTCTCTCTCTCTGTGCGTTACTTGCGATTAGTTTTCCGTATTACAGATCTCTCTGACATCAGAGTAGGTTAAGTAAGTGCACCGACACACTCCTGTGTTGCGTGATGAGTTCGCATGAGCTGACGGAACAGGCAAGATTTTACGTATGTGTTGACAGACTGAATATTTTTGTTTTTTAGCATATTCTGTTTATATTGTTGTGAAATTTATTTCCTAACTACTTACGTCACGATAGTTCATAAGAATATTACGGGGCGAGTCGAAATTCTAACAAATTAATCCAGTAACATTATAATTTCAAGTTATTTTAGCAACGGGTAAAATCTGTAGAACTATATCTTTGTAAATAATGGAACAAATAAATATTAATGATGAAAAAATAATGATAATGATGAAAAAACTAGCAGGACCCGCTGAGGTTTCCAAGTTATCTACAGCTATAGAAAGCGTCCAAAGCTTAATGAATATAATGAGGGCCGTTTCATTGATCCATCTCCTATAAGCAATTATTTTACAGTTTTGAAGATTTAATCCACAGAAACTAATATTGGGAAGAAAATATCTCAAAATGATTTAAATTCTATCTCCAAACAAAGACACATTCACTAACCTCGATTAAAAATCATTGGGCAACAGAAGAAAATTAAAATGAGAATTAGGAATAAGAAGAACACGAAGATGAAGATAAGGATGAAGAAGAGAGAATGAGAGAGCCAAACATCCTCTGAGCAAACGGTAACAACGAGTCTCCTGAGGAATATGAGAGGCCATTTTAACCACCTCAATGACTCCACCTTGCGTACTGTAGGCTACCCCCGGAGAGAATATGATCTCCCGGTTACGAAATATGGCCTTATATAAAGGACAGTAACAACATATAATGCATCCGTGTAGAAACCAAAGAAAAGCTGTCATAGCCACGGACTCTTCAAGAGGCTTCATGGAAAGAGCGAGGAATAGGATAGGTTCCTGTATACCAAACACACACACAATTAATTAAATATCTGTATATTACCTTTCACTTCAAGTCGGGTGACTGAGATGTTTAAGGAGAGGGCAATGGACGACTTAGCAGTCTGGGTCACGAAATCCTCATTTAACCGAAACTAATTGAAGATTAGGATTTCATACCTTAGGAAAATGGTAGGCACATAACTAACCATTAGGGATGCTTCGTAATCCTTGAATTAATACAAAAAATCATTTTATACAAACAAGTCGTTTTACTTTGGTCACTCTCAGAGAAAACGGCAGCAGTATAATACTATACTATTTTTTCCATTACATTCATCCGTATTTCTGTCGTATATCTATCTATCTATCTATCTTTATGAGTTGTTTTATTTCAGTTATTAAAGAGGTGGGTTCAATTAAACGCGCAACAGAAAAAAAAAGGCATGCTGGTGAAACCACCAATATCTAACGCAAGAATTTCGGACTCGATGTTTTCAAGGAGACTGGGCTATCTTTTACAAAGATATAACGAAAGGGAGCTGTGGATTTCGTGTAATTCGTTGCCAAGGAAAATTATTTCGACGTCCCCTCTGCCTGACGCTAAACTGAACAATTCCGCCACAGAATTCTGAAAGCGCACGTGTCCTGGATATAATACAGGTTCCCAAGCCGACCTTAAAACACAAAATTTCCTGCACGATCTAAACATGATGGCAAACCGCCATGACTAACGCAATGCTAGCACCACGAAAGCTGACTTCATTCAAGGCCAGACACATCTACTATTCTCAAGGTGCGTCAAACGCTACTTTATGCTGGCGAACGTACTGAGAGAAAGCGTGCGATGCTACTGATTCAGGTCAGTGATGGGTCGTACCGAGTCAAATTTCTTAGCTCTTATGTTGCGCACGATGATGTTAACTTTCATGTTTACCCAACCATAGTAGGGATTATCTTCAAGATCAAAGGAAATGCTCATGAAATGTACTTCCTTCTTCTTACGCTGCATTCTCACAACAAACCTCTTCCACGCTGGCGTCCATTTTCCCTTACAAAAAAAAAAAAAAAAAAAAAAAAAAAAAAACACTGCAATGAAAGAGGATATTTACAACGCTATCTTTTGTATAAGAGCCCACACAATTACACAATTAAGGAACAAATAATCAAAACTGATAAAACAATTGCTCTACATACATTTTCACTTTCCCAGTCACACTAAGTTGTTATGTATACTTATACACACACACATATATACATACATGTATATATATATATATATATATATATATATATATATATATATATATATATATATACACATAAGTTATATATACATGGTGTGTGTGTGTGTGCGTAAGTGTACGTGCGTGTACATCGCAGATTAACAATCTTACAATAAGAGAAAAATCAACATTGGCATGGGAAAAACTGAAAACACTTCCCCGAAGCAGGACGAAACACAATCAATAGCACATCTCCACGATAGAACCTCTCCTTAAATGAACGTCCTTCAGGACTCGCAGGCCATAATGAGCCTTCAGGACACCCTGCAACAGGACCACAACGGCCTCCCACCGGAGTGACTGTGGACAACTCGGTTCGTTCACCCAACTGGAGGCTACAGCTTTCCGGCAAATAACCTCACCTTTACTTGTCTTATTTTTATTTGTTTACGTCCTTTGTTTACTTGTTTATCTCGACTGACTTCGGGTCGCAGTGAATTGAAGAGGGAGGGTTGTTTGTGCCGATAGTCACTCGCGACCTACGGACGTGTGCCCGAGGGGCTGAAAGGTGCCCAGGCGGTGAACGCGAGAGGCGTACGCATCAGCAAACATACAAACTCTCGCATACTTGTCGCTTCAAGGAGCATAAGGCATCCTCTTATCTATTTATACCCCCCAAACATAACTGCACATATAAGGCTGCAAAAGGTGCGCGCGCACGCACAAATTGGTGGACGGGCTGCAGCGCAGTAACTGACAGTTCATTATGCGAACGTCTCATTCATGCCCACAAACGCGTCCACATACCAAACTCGCACAGATAAAACCCACATCTACAGTAAATAGCAATTTCCACTTTCAGGACGCC
Source organism: Macrobrachium rosenbergii (assembly GCF_040412425.1). Lineage (NCBI taxonomy): Eukaryota > Metazoa > Arthropoda > Malacostraca > Decapoda > Palaemonidae > Macrobrachium > Macrobrachium rosenbergii. The sequence goes on along the minus strand of NC_089779.1, from coordinate 1,080,857 downwards.
TGTGATTATCATGATCTATTATGATAATTTCGGTGAGGATAGTATTCTCATAACACAAGAGGAACTACTCTGCAGTTCTGGTGATAAAAGTCAATGACTAGGCAAATTCACTCATTAGATTAATTGCAGCGTCAGAAATAAAGCACGGCTCTTTCAACGCTACCATTAACTTCTTTTCATTAGCACATGGAAGACTGCATTCAAGAGACGAAACCACTGAAGATCTATATTTAAAGCGGCACTGGCCCAAAGGAGAGACAGTCTCCACCCGGCAAGGTGACTGAGAGGATCGACTCACTGAAAGCAAATAACAACTAGCTCACAGAATTTAATCACGTGGCTTAAGGAATTCGCAAATGAAGCTCAATAAACTACACGAATATATTTCAGGAGGCAAAAATCTGTCGTTACGTTTAAATTTCCCAAATTACTGTTAATCTTTCTTTTGGACATTGCCGCGTACGGACATTTTGGTGCCCCACCTCGTCGGGAACTGAATGAAAATTATATTTATAATCTTTTTTGCCATAGAAATTAAGGCAATTTTTCAGAATCAAAAATAGTAATGGATGAATTCCAGACATGCATTTCTTATAAAAAATAAAAACTTGAAAACAGACTACAAAAATATCAAGAAGCGCAAACACCATTGACACGCGTATGAAGCGCCTATGAAGATTACAACCTCAAAGCACAAGTATACAAACTTTCCTTCAGAATGCCTTTGGCATGAAAATTGCCAAGAAATAACCTTTGAAAAATTCCGTGAAAAATGAATAATAAATTCACGGACACGCTCTCCATGGCTTTGCGTTGCAGGTGCTTCGCCGAACCTGTTCGCTTTCGGAATCTAAGAAACTCATTCTCAAAGTCTTATAATCTCCACCAAGCACAAGAAAATCACGTTTTTCTAGACATAAAAAGGAAGTTTAAAAAAAAAAGAGACGTGTTAAATCTCAAAGAAATGCTAAATACATGACGCTTTAGTTTGAAGGAAAAACATCTGAACCTATCCCTTCTCAACCAATATTTTTACTTCTGATTTTCCTCACAGAGGGAGCGAATTATCCATTACAAAATGTATCATGCCTTTAATGTACGTGCTTGAGAGAGAGAGAGAGAGAGAGAGAGAGAGAGAGAGAGAGAGAGAGAGCCTCGTACTCCTAGTATCTAAGGTCATGGTTAGACGTGTTATCAATATCACGAAATGCGCAAAAACATATTTATATATTTTTTACTTTTTATTGAAAGGATTAAACTTACATTTTTACAATTATAATACAATACAATATGGTTACACTATACATCAACAAAGTATACATAGGCATTTCTTTACATACGCATAATCCTTCTAAACTGATAATTTACACATCTTCCTTGAGTTACCGGTTACTCCAAAATGGTAATTAATATAGTCTTTCGTGAGTGTTTTATTAAATACATCCTCATCCTCAGTGTAAAAACTCGAAAGAGGGTGGCACCGCACTAAAGTCATCTCCGATGAACCTTTCGTCAATAACAAGGCAACTTCATGGAAGAAATCATTGTAAACAAATGACAAATAAACCCCGAAAGAGAATACAAGCTGTCACAAGCCCTGATGAACACAGAACCAAGAGTAAATAGAACTGACAACAAACCTTGGCGGTCTCTTGGCAGCAGCAATGGGCCACAATGAGGCATGACACACAGCAAGAGCCTGTGCCGGCGTGTGGCCAACTTGATCTATAGCAACGACCATCCCGCGATACGAAACCGATCAATCACGTACCCGCTTTCTTCTAGGGTAATTAGGTGCTAGCCATACGAGACCATGGTCTTTCTGAGACCATGTCCGAGACTCGTATCATACGGCAATAGAGGAGCAACGCAGGCTGATGTCTTTAGACAGCACAGTACCAACATTTTACATTCAAACGCGTGAAACAGTACACATCCCCATTTACTCAAGAAGCATTTTATTAGGAGTAAAGTGAATGTGAAGGGAAAATATCATTTACGTAACCATCTCCGAGGATATGCTGAGGCCGGCTCAGCGTTACGTTCGATACGGACACGGTCAACCACAATCGTATCATCAATGACATCATATAGAGATTGTGTATGTTTGTTTAGAGTTTACACGTAGCCAAAATAGCACTAATTTAGGTCTCACGAAGCTTACAGGCTTAGCAACAACACCGCAAATTAAGTCAGTGACTTTTATAAAGAACAAAAATTCACCTGCATTCCACGATGTCACCTGGGTAGAAACAGCGCTTACCAGCATATGGTTAATAAAATCCCAGTCACGTGGGAGGGTATCAGATTCCAGGGTCTAGATATTCTTGAGTTTTACTTCAACAAGCGAGAGAGAGAGAGAGAGAGAGAGAGAGAGAGAGAGAGAGAGAGAGAGAGAGAGAGGGGGGGCATGATGAACTAAAATTCTTCCCTTCCGGGAGAACTTTCACAAAATGCAGATCATCACCAATTATTATGATAGTAATGACAAAAAAACCACACATCGTGAATGCTTTATATTAGTCATTTTACGGGAAAAAGGATTAAAACTACAATACACACAGCTGTACATGTACTATGACAAAACGTTTATATCCTGAATATCTCATCAAGTGTTACTGAACACTTCAACACAGGCCAGCTTCCATTCACTGATCTCTTAAGAGGTACATTTAATCTTGATTTTCGAACTCTATCATGAACCATTGCTGGTTGCACTAAACCGCCGATGTTTGTGGCAAATTTCTACAACGTATTTTTTTTTTTTTTTTTACAATGCCCGACCCTTCTCTGTTAATCGGATTCGGACCCAACATAGTGCAACAAGTCTCAAGGCATAGTTGTCCAATCTTACGCTTAAACGAGTTTTGTAACCCAGTGAATCGGCCAGGGTCAACCTTAAAGCTCTTGCTGCGTTATTTTTCGACGACAGAACGATAATGACCCAAACAATTATCAACAACTAAAACAAGTGCATTCAATCTGCGTAGGCCTCGTCAGGCAGAAGCGTGCTTTTTGCAAAGCACACTGTCTCTGAAGAGCCAAGCCTACTGTTAATCAGCTCAGTGGTCTGGTAAAACTTAGGTATACTTAACTTTTACTGAAGTAAAAGAATGGCAACATACAATCGCTTCATAAAGCAAAGGACGCGTAGTATCGGGTTTCATTCATAATTATCAGTTACTGACTTTAGCCCCTCATCATCTTGTCATCAACCACAGGATTTACCTCTCCTACGTCATCACGTGTCAAAATTTACTTGAGAGAGAGAGAGAGAGAGAGAGAGAGAGAGAGAGAGAGAGAGAGAGAGAGCAGAACAACGGTTACCTTAAAATTCCAAACCTACCATCTCAGTACTTGACTCCCAAGGACTTAGCAAAAGCATAAAAAAAACTAACCGAACCACCAGTAAACAGGGCACCTCCTGGTTCCTTGGCTTGCAGCTACTGCTGTTAACGCTGCTGACGTCGCTCTTCTGCTGTTCCTATTAATGTTACTGCTTTATTCCTGCTTTCCTGTCAATATGGTATAATCATATGCGGTGTTATTACTGTTGCTGCCTTATTCCCTCTGTTTTTTAATATTATTATTATTATCAAATTCTGCTGTTCCTTCTGTTCTTATGCCCTACTAAGACTACTGCAGTTCGTACTGATTTTTCTTCTGCCACTTCATCTGTTATTGTTATCACTACTGTTGCTGCTTTTAAGCCTGTTTTGCTCAATACCACTGCCGCCACATTACTCCTGCTTTTTCCTTTACCAGTGCTGCCTCAGCTTCCACTGACGTCACTGTCAATCCTACTTCTATCGGCGACCCAAAGGTGGCGTTAAATTTCCCTGAGGTGTCACCAGAGACATTCTCGACGCTGAGTAAACACAACGGCTAGCAGGAGGACATCTACTGTGGAGGTCGAGAAGTAGCATAGCCTGAACTAAAATTTCTCCTCGTTTCAAGTGCTGTTATAAAATGGCTCAAAGTTGTGTAACTAAAGGAATAACAGATTTGTTCAATGTACAAATTCCTTCGTAATTTTTATATATTCGCCATTCAGTAATATTTCATGGAATCAACTCATAAAACCATTACGAGGACAAAAAGTTTAAAATAGATGCACGTCTATTAATCGGAAGTCGACCAGAGAGAGAGAGAGAGAGAGAGAGAGAGAGAGAGAGAGAGAGAGAGAGAGAGAGACACTCAACAAATAACAAAATGAACAGGCGAGCCCTTGATCATAGTACAAGTCTCTGAATACGTGCCACGGGTTTAACATTGCAAGCAAAAACCTGTACCTTGTGATCTACCATAATCCTGAACACCGGTATGTTAGCCACTTGTCAACAAATCCGCAAGACAGGAGAAAAATAACTTCTCGTTTCTATCCTCCGAACACCACAACGCGGGATGTGGTAGATGACTGAGCCTGACAAAAATGTGGTGTTTCTCCGGAAAACAAAACTCAATAAAACGAATACATAAACGAATAGAGGATACAATCGAATGTAAACATGTTTCAGCCCAAGATCCACTGCGTCTCAGCACCCGGCCGCGAAGCCTGTCACAAGGGGCACATGCTCCAAACTTTTGGAAATCTAAGATTGATCTATCTGCATGTATTTAGAAATGATTCACCCTTATGCTCGTTCATTTTCGGATATTCATGACTGAATTGAACTGCATAGAGAATTTAGGCCAGAGGCCAAGCACTGGGACCTATGAGGTCCTTCAGCGCTGAAACGAAAATTGAAAGTAGAAGGTTTGAAAGGTGTAACAGAAGGAAAACTCTTAGTTACACTATGGATCAATTGTTAGGAGAGGGTGGAAAGTAAGATGGAAGAAAGAGAATATGAAAGGATGCACAGCAAAAGGAACGGAAGGGGTTGCAGCTGGGGCACGCTGCAAAGAACCTTAAGTAATGCCTACAGTGCACCGCATGAGGTGCACTGACGACACTACCCCGCTACGGAGTATTCATAATGTCGGTCCAAAAAATTATCCGTAAAAAATGATTTATTTAGCTCCTATTAACCAATCTACACGAACAATAATAAAAATGTTTTCGAGCCTCATGACAAGAGAAAACGGAAATCAGACTACGACGAGAAGATACGGACACTTAGAAAAGGAGAGAGCAAGAAAGAGCCATACTTTACGCCAGACGACACGTCAGGAATGATTTACACCGAGTGTCAAACGGGAAACCGCAAAGGGGATCGTCTGACTACAGGTTTTTCGTTGCAGGCCTCCAACAGGCACATTTCGATTCAATGATGTGGACATTAAAAAAAAAAATAGAAAAAGAGCGTGTACTATCCATAAACACGGACACATCATAGCTGCGTTTATGTATAATTTCCCACGCTACCTTACCCATAGACATACACGCAAATAAATTAGATGTTTCTGCTATTAAGGGACGCCAGAAAAAAAGGAAAACAGTGATCAAACTAGCTTTCAGTCTTTCAACGATGATGGACGATATGCGTGCGTGCACACACACACACACATATATATACAGTATGTATATGTATATATATATATATATATATATGTATGTATGTATGTATGTATGTATGTATGTATGTATGTATATATATATATATATATATATGTGTGTGTGTGTGTGTGTGTGTGTGTGTGTGTGTGTGTGTGTGTGTGTGTGTGTGTGCGTAATATAAATACATGTCAATAAATAAATATATCTATAGTATATCTACTTACGCGTGTTTTATCTCAAGTAAACTCCTTATCACCGAACTAATGCTGTGTCTTCGCCATTACACGTCTTTTTCTGACGAGGGTACCCACGACACAGCCAAAGAGCTTACGGTCTTAGGAAAGACCCAAACAAATGCCAGTCTAAAGGAAAGATGCGGAGAAGAGTCTTATGAACTGGAGTTTTTGTAGGGGGAAATCAACCATCAAAATCGAATTAGTTTTTATGTTCATTTCATTCGTATAAATTAGTTCCAATCCATCATAATATAAGCACGCTCAAACAAATGACGAAAAAACAAAAATAAAACAAGTAAAATGGTCCGAAATTTCTTCGGCGCAAACGAGTTTTCTGTACAGCGTATCATTCTGTATGAGCCGCGGCCCATGAAACTCTCAGCCGGCCGTGGTGGCCTGTGTGTTGCTGCGTTGCCAGAAGCACGATCTTGGCTAACTTTAACCTTGAATAAAATAAAAACTACTGAGGCTGTAATTTGGCATGTTAAGTGCTTGGAAGGTGGATGATCAACATACCAATTTTTGCAGCCCTCTAGCCTCAGCACTTTTTGAGACCTGAGGGCGGACAGAAAAAGTGCTGACAGAAAAGGTGCGGACAGAAAAAAGTGCAGACGGCCAGACAAAGCCGGCACAATAGTTTTCTTTTACATAAAACTAAAATGAAGAGAAAAATGTATTGAAGCACATTTCACACGATATATATTACAAAAAATATTTTTTACATCTACTTTCAATGTTTCATTTGTTGAGTGTTTCCAAATTCTATAAATTCAAACCAACTGATAAAAGCCAACGAAAACAAAATTCTTACAGCAAACTTCAGGATGAAAGTTCGTCAAGATCTTCATTTGACCTCAATGACCAAGGTTGTGGTGACGCCATTTTGCTGTCACAACCAATCTAAATTCAAGTCTTATTTCGTTTTGTGAACATAGCGACAGCGGGTTTGTACTAATCCTGAATACCAAACCAACCCTGAAATAACTGCAATGTTTGCCTAAGCTGATCACGCACTTGAATCCATCGCTGTATTTAATCAAGTTAATGAAACTGACAGACAGTACAGAAATGAGTAAAACTTTATAACACCGACTGACTGCGTATGAACGCGTATACTTGCATGCAAACTTGCTAGTCTATACACTTACCTGAAATTACTGTATTGCATAATCTATAAGAATATACCAGAGAGAGAGAGAGAGAGAGAGAGAGAGAGAGAGAGAGAGAGAGAGAGAGAAGGACTGTAGCATTGTTGGATAATTCATGTTAGACAAACGAATGAATGACAATTGAATCAGTTCCCTTTACAGTTACACAATGAGTCATGTGGTTGAATTCTTGGGTCTTCGTTGTGACAAAACAAATCGCCTCTCCTCTTGAGCTGTGGAGGAAGGCTGCAGGTATTACGATGCTACTTTGATGTTTGATATTTGGGATGAGGGCTCTATCCCTGAGCCCATGACCCATACAGAAGGTCACCGTAGCATATACGCCAATTGTTTTTTACTTCATGGCTGCCCGCCCACGTACTACTTGGACAAAATGTTCACTGACTGGGACACCAGCGACTGTTGGCCGCCTTTCCAATCACTGACCAATCTTCAGCCTCATTCTCACTATGTTCATTTTTCCATTTCGTTGACTTAATCCCAGAAAGCCAGGGATACATACCTTAGACGATTAGCCTCACTGACGCAAAGCTTTGTAAACTTAGTCAATTCTTGCATCAACATTGTGTCCGCAGCCTTCCACGAGCGACCTAGATGATATTTTCGGCGCAATGCCACACTACTTTGACAGACTACATTACCGTTTAGGGAAAGAAGTAGCCCACAAAGCCTTACACCACAAAAACTACAAATGAAGGAATATATAAGGATTCGTCGACGTTGACGTAATATGAAAAAATAAAAAAAATACGTAATAAATGAAGCAAAAAGGTCTGTTGTGAAAGGCTCTTGAAGGAAAATGCAATTATCATCTAAAACACTTCAGATAAGGTCTTGAGCAGTATTATAAAGGTTAAACATCGTGGCAAAATGTTATCTAAAAAAAATCAAACGACTGATGAAAAAATAAAGCAATACACCAAATCAATTCCATCGCCAACGTCATCGTTCACCTTACCGACAACCTCAACTTCAAATAGAGTGAAACCAAAATTACATGACTAATTGAAACAAACCTCAGCACAAATAAACAAATAAATATAAGGGAAAATGACACACGACAGAGTGAACACCGCATTCCCATCCCAACCATCATCTATGGTCGTTGTCAACCATATCTTGGACAACCATAGACAAACCGAAAATACAAATTCATGCGACAAACCACGAGCAAACGAAGACGCAAGTGAAACAAGAGCCGAGGCTGAGTCAGCGTCCCCACCACTATTCTCATTATTACTGCCACCAACATTATCATCATTACGGGCTATTTTGCACCCATACCTACTTCCAACTGTCACCGCAGCGACCAGAAAGCGACTTTTCAAAGTCGTCGCTTTGAGATGCGCTTGGACGTGCCTACGCGGCCGCAAAATTGATATGGCAAGCCTCAACTAACTAACTAGACGATTTCTCTCTCGATTCGTTCCCTCATTAATATCCGACAAGGTGAAACGAGACGAGACGGCCATTTTAATTAACTTCCATTCCCCTGCTTACGATTACTTCGAGCAATACGAAGCATTTTTCTGCGTACAACTTGTAAAAATCGCGAGATGGATTTAAATCTAACTAATCTACTTCGTATAAACAACAGCAAATAGAGAGAGAGAGAGAGAGAGAGAGAGAGAGAGAGAGAGAGAGAGAGAGAGAGAGAGAGAGAGAGAGAGAGAGAGAACAAACCCTCTAACGTTAGGTGTTCTCTCCATCAAAAGGGAAAAGACGCTCATTTCCTTCACGTACCATCCGAAGACGCCACCTGAAGGGGGGGAAACTCAAGCATGAAAGCGTAGGAATGTTATTACTTAGCTGCTACGGTAGGCCCACTCAAAATCATTCTGCAACACTTTCCGGAATCTTTGACAACTTTCTGTGTGACGCATGAAGTCACCTTACACAATGATAATTATGATTATTATGGTTGGCTTACTATGGCACTGTGGTGACTTCTACTAAATTAAAAGATGTTACTTTCACACTATCAAAGTTTTTAAACACTTGTCTATAAAAGTACACTATTAGCCTTGGTAACAATTACAATTTTGACCACGTTAACTGTTCTATGCATAACGTTACAAATAATTTTTTTCGTGAATGATATCATGGAGCAAATTTTATTTTTGATATTTTTATATGATTAAGTAATTCACTGCATATTTTTTTTAAATAATCTAACTTTAATCACTTTGAACACTGGCGCCTAACAGACGCTACATACAAAATAAATATATATTTTTCAATAGTGCAAAATAAAAGAGAAATTGTTTGTATTAAGTGTAAGGTCGTTAGGTAACTCCTTAAACAAATCAAAATTCTCTCTCTCTCTCTCTCTCTCTCTCTCTCTCTCTCTCTCTCTCTCTCTCTCTCTCTCTCTCTCTCTCCTTAATATTTTGTTTGTGAATTATTTGTGGGTGTTTTGCACATCAACTGAAAGATCATTTTCTCTCTTGTGTACAAGGGCAGTTGTTGGGGGTTTAATCAAGCCTTGTCATAACCATATCTGTTAACGCTAAGATATCCGTATGATCAATAATGATGTTCTGTTGAGAAAAACGCATTTTCTTGAGTACATGAAAACAAAGGTGTACTGTAAGTGCTGGACAATTATTCAGCAAAGTACACGTTTTTTTTAGGTGTTGAAATCCCTTATCATCCCTGCCGATCAAATTCGTAGATTTGGAATAAACTCTGTCTATAAATCGCGGATTACTATTACTCAAGTCATCCTCACTGTGGTCACTAACTCAGTGGAATGGGAAAAAAAAATCAGAAATTCTACACACTTAATATTCTCGGGTTTGAGCAGCAATAATTTATCCATCCGTTAATTCCTAGGCATTCTTACTCATGATATCTGTGCCGAGTGAAGGTCAGTATAGGTTAAAAGATGTTCTGTGCAGCGTGGGAAAACACTACGGCTCAAAAATAACAGTATTTACCATTATTCTTTAGTGTTAAAAAGCATACCTTTCCACATGACACCTGTCGTTTAGGAATCCAAAGTGGAGGACGAGTAAACATTATCAAAAAGAGAAAAATACAATACGTACACTTTCCTCTACCGCTCATGGCGAAACCATAAAAGTCAATTATACCTTCGCATGATTTCGCAGCTTTCCAGCATGAGAGAGAGAGAGAGAGAGAGAGAGAGAGAGAGAGAGAGAGAGAGAGAGAGAGAGAGAGACGTACATGAATATCTGTGGACAAGATTAACATGCAGCTTCAGACGACATGAAATTACATTCATTAACAAAATTCCACGATCGCTTAACAACATACGATAATATGTTTACTTTTGATGTTAAGACTTCCGTCACTATAAACATGAAACGGTAATCACGCACCAGTCACACTCAATGAACGAACTTAGCAACCCAGACTGATGAAATTAAAATCTCTCTCTCTCTCTCTCTCTCTCTCTCTCTCTCTCTCTCTCCTCAGACATCCCGTGATCGCGCAGAAACAACACTTCCGTTCGTGCCCCCCAGCAGAGCCAGTGAGGCTGCCCACTGCCCAAGTGGCAAGGTGCTCGGCAGCCTCTACTACTGCTTATACGACTTAACGGGACCCGCTGAGCTGCACTCTTAAAATGCCACCTGCGCTGGGGAGGAACACTTATACGCCCAGGATTCAGTTGCCTGTGACTGAGTGCTTGTTTTCGTGTTTGCACCACGTCGCTTGCTTGCGAGTCGCTTTATGCTAAATCCTTACCCCCGTTATCTTAAAATTTTTGCGGGGAAAAGTGTTGTTAGTTAGGCATTACGCGCAGATGCATCTTGGGCTGAGAAATTACTGTTATGCTATACGGTAATTTCTATCCTGCAACGAAATTAAGTATAATGTAAAGAAAAAAGATTTAGTAATTAAAGCTACCATTTTTGACAACCACGCATGAATACCACAAACAGAATTTGACTTCATTCATCCTTACTCTCTTTCTCACTCAAATATTCACTGCATTTACCACATATATCACTTAAAACGCTCTAAACGCGCGCGCGCACACACACACACACATACACACAATGTTTCTATCATGCTTATTGCACTTCATAGCCTACGCCTCTCGCAGAATCATATCTACACACACCCCTCTCTCTCTCTCTCTCTCTCTCTCTCTCTCTCTCTCTCTCTCTCTAAGACACACACTGCACTTGAAACACCCTGCGGACACAATGGACGAAATCCCACCAAACCCGCAAGAGCCACTACTCAGGGGTCCAACATCTCCCTTGTGTACGGACGACAGATAAACACCAACCCCTTTTAAGAGAACAGCGCCCCAGGTACCTGTAGCCATTCCACTGTAGAGGGGCTGAGCTGGCCATCCAAGTTAACTTCTTTTTGAAAGTGGCACGTGGCCTCCTGGACGCATCTCAAGGCTGTTCTGGGTGCCGGCAGGGCCATCCATAAGTGGCCCTCAGGAGGATAAGAATGGTATCTAAGAACGAATAAGCGATGTTCTATATACAAATGAGGTATACTGTATACATAATTTTTGGTAGTGTTTCATGTGTGTGTGCGTGTGTGTGTATGAATTTTTGTCACATGCACCCCGACTTTTTTATATTCGTAAATACTAAGCCACAACCATCGTTTACTACCCATCTCACTATATCAGAAAGAGCAAGCAGAGGTAGATTAATAGCGCCCAAATCTATACCAGGAAACTAAGGAAAGCACACAGGACATTAATCCACCACGCACTAGCATGGATAATAAAGCGTCTGTTCAATGCGCTACCAGCTCATCTGAGGAACATAACAGGAGTGAGCGTAGATGTGTTTAAGAATAAGCTCGACAAAAATCTAAGATGCATCCCAGACCATCCAAGATTGGAAGATGCAAAATATACCGGAAGATGCATTAGCAATTCTCTGGTAGACATCAGAGGTGCCTCACACTGAGGGACCTGGGGCAACCCGAACGAACTGTAAGGTCTGTAAGGATCTCGGGAATAACGTGCAGCCGAGGGGAATTATAAATGGTATATGCTTCGTCGCCAGTGGTATTCAACCGCTACCTGGCTTAGAAATAACGATAGACAGTGAGTTTGACCATTCGTAATAAGCAAGGCGATCACTGCTCGGCCTGAAAAAATGACATCCAAGTTAATTGGAACCGGCATAAAAAAATTTAGGCTCAGACCAAGCGCTGCGACTATGTCATTCACCGTTGAAAATAATGCAGAAACAATTGTGGGAAGCGGGTTGAAAGTAAGATGGAAGAAACGGAATAAGAACGGAGGTGTAGCAAAAGGAATGAAAGGGTTGCAGCTACAAAGAACCTGTTACAGGAGTCCAGAGTTCTTAAAGTTTCAAAACCTGAAGAAGTGTCCCTTGTGCTCGTAACATTGCACGTGTAGTAACTTTATTTCCCTCTGCCAGACACAGGACAAAAATTATGTATCTGATTCATGTTCCTCTGGTACTAAGTCTACCAAATAGCGTTCTGATCCATTTAACAATAAGCGGAAGGCACTGCGACGCTGGGATACCCGATCAGTAATGTCTGTCGTCATCAATGTGAGAACAATTAACTCTGCTGGAGATTTGGACAACGGAAGCACAGCATTCTCACCTCCTTTATCACTATCTGGAACACTTAACTGCCGGAAGCACAACTGCTTCACTACAGTCAGTTATAAATTCACATCTCTTAAGAACAACAATCTAACCTTTTTGCTCTGTCCTTCACGCTCGTAAACTACAATGCTCATTATCACGATACTGGATGACGACGGCTGGTCAAGATTCTGTCGTGAAAGACGTGGTATAATATTGTAGGAGGTTAAAGGGGCCACGCTTACATAAAAAGCAACGTAAGAAAAAGTGCCGACTGGAAGACAAGGTGTTATTCATTCATTTGAATTTATTGTAGCCGCAAGGAAAGGTTTTACAGAGGAATACCCAGCCTTAGTGAATTCAGTTTCACGGTTCCAATTACGTCAGGATGTTAAAGTTCGGATGTTTTATTCTGAATGGAATTAAGACTTACTCAACAAATTCTCATCGTCAAGAAAGCTAGCGCATTTAGCCCTTCTATCAATTGAAAACAAAAATAATTCAATGGAACGCTACCATTTATAGTAATATTACTTACCATTTGGCTTTTAAGCTTGGAAGGATTCCATTCAATTATTAATGCAACAACAGGTTAAATAATATTTTGTTACTGATCCTTATTCTATATCTTATACAAACGAATAAAAAGGTTTTAATATTCACACGTCAGTTTTATCAAAGGCCTGACCAGTGTCATTCGTTTTCTCAATTTTTTTTTGACACACTAATTCTATACATACATTTATACACAAACACATACATAAACACATACCCACACACACACACACACACACACACACACACACACACATATATATATATATATATATATATATATATATATATATATATATATTCAACACAATTACCGAAAGAAAAACTATTTACGTCCTCAAATTAACAAAGAGGAGAATGATTAGAACTTGTCAAGTCGTTCACATATCGAAGTACCAATAAAACCCCTAAGGTACACTTCAGAAGCCACTCTGAAAATTTCTGCAGCTTTCTACACCTTTTCTGATTTCAAATACGTACATTTTCTACATCTCTTAAGATTATAATTTTTGTGCTTTTTATTTTATTAGAAAAAATAATGGAGAAAAAACAGATGAATAACACGAAGACAAGAATTCTTACATCGATTTATATTAAACAATAAACACTGACTTATTGAACATTAAATAATATAGATGATGACAGATTGTATTATCGAGGGATATCCAGTTGAGAGAGAGAGAGAGAGAGAGAGAGAGAGAGAGAGAGAGAGAGAGAGAGAGAGAGAGAGAGATTGGCTAATCCTGACATGCAACAAACTCCACAATTGTCTCCTTCCCCTCAACATGAACCACTGAAGACCAATCACTCTTGACGAACGTGTCTGGGAGCTGACGTCTTCAGACTCTTCTATAGACCTTTGGTTGGGCAACCCCATATCTATCGTAATCCTTGCGGGGGAGAGAGATTTTAGGCCATCTAGGGCTAGGGCAGTCTTGCCTCATAGCTTCTGGGCAAGAGCAGCTGTTTTCCCCATACGCTGAAGGTCAAAGTCTTTACGAGTGTCTATGAACCATTTAAGGCAAAGTCAATTCTTTGTCCTTTTTTCAGGTTTCGTTCCCCTTTCTCCAGTTATTTTTCACTGTTCGTTTCCCTTGGTAAACTGACAATGACCCTATCACTTTCAGGTTACAAACTACCCGCAACTAAGAATTTCATCTTGAATTGTGCGCCCAGGGGCATGTTTGTGCGTGACAGAGGGAAAGAGTGATATCAAGTTCTGTGGAAAAAGTGAAATTGGCAGCTTATCTAATATTGAAAATGCAGACATAAAGGCATATCCAAGCCCTTCACATATGCTATTACATAACTGAATTTATTTATATATCGTTGTTTCATGTACAATTCCATATTAGGGGAACAGGAAATTGTAACAAATGCGTCTGTCGCGACTGTGAACGAAGATATCGTATAACCGTTAAAATCACCGGGAGAACAGGAGGGAATAAGATATAATGTCTCTCTTTGCAATGTTCCTTTGCAAGTGGTTTTCGAAAAATATATGAAGAACCATAATTTAGGCGGAGTCCTAAAAACCAACAGCATCCCTTTCTGAACTAAAGATCAACGCCCGTACCTAATTACACTTTGATTAGGCATTTTACAGAAATATAATTAACAGAACTGAACTCTGACGCTGGATGTTAGGACCTCGGGCCGGAGAAAAATACGAACATTTCGTTTCCTCAACTTCCTATAGTCAGTTCTAACTGCCTCTGTTGACTCTTTCAGTGAGCCATCTATACGGATATTAATCAACTGTATTGGCTGTAGCCAGAACGAAGATGGTCATGGGGCTCGCCCGGCTAGACCTCGGTCCAAAAGCGAGTTAACATCAAGCTTATACTGAACACGGCCGGGGGAAAACTCAGCAAACCATCCGCGAAGGAGCGATTTGTCAGTGCACCTGCTACGTAATCGGCAACTACCTGTTTACGGTAATTCTATTCAGGCTCCTCTTACCTGGGACAAACACAGTGTAAAGCATTCGGCCACACAAAAGATCCACCTACCAAGGCCGAGGCCGCTTACAATGGACACCTTGAGATGCAGAAGCCGATAGCGATAACGGATTGTTTGAAGCCAAGGTTTGAAAAACAGGAGATATGAGGGCGGCTTTTAAGCGCTATGTCAGTCATTTAAATGTGGTTGTGAATCATTTCTGTCGTATTTACGGTGAAAAAAGACCCACCGGTGTGGGGTTTCCATTCTAGATATTCAGTGCTATGATTTTGTTTTAAATCAGAGATGTGAAGCCTCTAATTTTCTAAATATCCTGTAACGTATTTTTACTTTTCCAAATTGAGGTAGATATCTAATGCCCAATGTTTTATTGTAAAATATATAAAAATAAAAATAAAAATAATTTTATTTCGGTATCAGTTCACAAAATCCTTATCACCAAAAACTATACCAAAAAATACCCTTCAAATGAATACGCCCTTCAAGGTTCTACAAGACAATGAATGACTGACTTTTAGATTTTAGTGCCATGGTATTCCGTTTTTTCTGTACTGCCGTGTAGTTTTCATCCTATTGGTTTTACACCGTATTCTGCAACACGGGTTTAATGTTCTTGGCACGAGGAGTTTTGTTACAAGCAGACGTCATCATGATGTCATACTTCGCTTAAGGAGTATTTTTAATTCTAAGAACGTGACCAGGAACTGAAATCGGTGCAGTACTACGCAACTGTCACTTCAGATACTCGGCAAGCTTTTCTCTCTGTTTCCGTGGAACTGACCTTTCCGGATTCATGGTCTATTTGTTTATTTTGAGCTGACAGTAAACATCGGCCGCCTATCTCAGTGCAACCCATGAGTGTTGGGTCAACTCCAAAATAACCGAAAATATGTTTTGCTAGTGAAAAGGAAAACATCCCAATCTACAACTAGGAAGGAAACTTAACACTTCAAATGACAAAAACACAAAGAGAAACGTCTCACTTAGGAAAAACAACACAATGCCGTACATTCATACTGCGAACAATGGACGTATGAGAGATATCATGGAATTACAAAATATAAGAAAAATATTCAAACTTACCAAAAGACGATTCTTCCGAGTTCCAGCCGACAATCGCTGCATCAAGCTGCAAAGAACAGGAAAGGTTATTAATAACAGCATAACCATCGTTATTATAACCTGCCACTTAACTCTTTCCCTCTTTCGACAAACGGAACACAAACTCAAGTAATGCGCGTCTTTTGTTCATGCGTTTACACATATATACACGCGCGCACACACAGAAACACAACATATACATACATATATATACATACATACATATATATATATATATATATATATATATATATATATATATATATATATATATATATATATAATTACACTGAACAACTACTGTTTAATATCGATCTCACTATACCTTAGGAATAACTTACTCTAAATGGGCGTACTTGACAGCCGTGTGGTCAAAATCACTGTTGATAATAATTGCTTGTAAACTTGGCCATCGTTCGAATCCCGGTCGGCGCCGTAGAACGTAAATAAAATTCCCTTTGTGTGTAAGTTATTCTAAAGGTATAGTGAATTCGATATTAAGCGATATTTGTGACTTAATATTTGTAAATATAACAATTCACGAGCGTGCAAGTGACAAAAATTCATATACAAGTACACACACATAATTATATTTATATATATATATATATATATATATATATATATATATATATATATATATATATATATATATATATATATACACACAGATAAATGTGTGTGCGTGAGTGCCTAGAACACACCGAAATACGGAAATGTTCATAGAGCTCAACAACTAGGCAGCTCTGAAGGAAATTACCTTGACCAACACTTCAACCTCTGACCCTCAAGAAAAGTGACTGAACTTTTTGATGAAGATGTATTCAAACACCTGCTTGATTGCTACTGCATTTATCTCTCTCTCTCTCTCTCTCTCTCTCTCTCTCTCTCTCTCTCTCTCTCTCTCTACACATACACACACACACACACACCTAGGATATGCTAAACTGAATACCTTAATTGCGATACGTAAAATAATCAACGTGAAATATGGTAGGAGCTACCAGTAAGAGAGATATCGGATGAAAGCTACGGGGGTTTCTTTGAATTTTCAGGTTCCTAAGCAAAGGATAAACCGCAACTGGTCTTATTACAAAATACTGTAAGTAACTTGAACAACAACAACAATCACAACAAGTAAAGCAAGAACTAAAACCAAGCAATGGCGGCGAGGTATAAGGGGTCACAGCAGTCCACTTCAGAGTAAAATGACGATACACGGCAGACGATTCCTTAGCTTCATTGCAGAATATATGATGATGATGAGAGAGAGAGAGAGAGAGAGAGAGAGAGAGAGAGAGAGAGAGAGAGAGGTTGGGTAACCATGAAGGAAATTTTGCGTAATTAGACTTAATAGGCCTGTAAATAGCGTCTCTCATCCCGACCGCTGACGGTCGGCGGCAATAGCAGCAGAAGTAGCTGAAGGCGGCCGCCCAGGTCGCAAAAGCGCCATGGCGCATGATCGATGATCCAGCCGCTCAGTTCAGAGGCTTTCATGGACGAAGGGATATGGAGGCGCGGACGCCATGAGCCTTTTTCTCGTGGCGCGTGAGAAAAGTAATGAGGCCCAAACGGTTACGGTCTCTGTTGGGTCTACTGACCAAATATCGTAATTGGGGTGCGGTCGCCAGGGTGTACCTCAAGATTTGCAACGATAAGTTGATTGCCGCTGTTACTGCTACTTTTACCGGTTCTTCCAGGTTTCGCGTGTGTAACATTTCCGTTTCAGGGTTCCCCGCCCCGCCCCCAACCTCTTCCCGCTCTTTTTCTGACCTTCGCGGCAAATCTCGAATGGAGGGATAGAGCGACGGCGCGTACTAAGGGACTTCGAGCCTCATCGTAAATGCCTGCTATATTTCACAACAGTGAAATATTTAATTATTGATAATGACTGGGAAATAAGGATTTGCTCACGATCCTAATGAGGATGGTGGGAAAGGAAAGAAATAAAGTGATGCTCATTGGACAACGAGGTTCCCATTTTTTCTGGCGTTCTTCAGCTTAATGTACTGTTAGAAAAAGCTTAACGCTATAACAACCATGGTCATTTCATAGATTAGACAGACGCGATCCCATGTCAAGCAGCACGAGTAATACCCGAAAGAAAGGACCCTACAGGAACCTCTTTTAAGAGTCCAAAAAGAAAACTGCCCTGTGTGAATTATTTCGCTAAAAGAACATAAGTTCCTGGCGCGTCATGAGGGTGTTACTTCACTCTTATATAAATTAACGCACACATATACAGTAGCCTACATACCAGAAATAAGGGTTTTATCATTTAAAATTTTTGGCCTCATAGATAAACTAAATAAGAGAGAGAGAGAGAGAGAGAGAGAGAGAGAGAGAGAGAGAGAGAGAGAGAGAGAGAGAGAGAGAGAGAGAGACTTTCAGATTTGATTTACTTTGACTTCTGAAATTCTGGCTATAAAGTCAAGCACTGGGGTACCCAGCACAATACGGAAAAGAAGGCTAAGATAAGTATACCATTACTGCCCTTTTACAATCCACATATATGATACTATGAAGATGAAGTCTTACAATTGCGCTAATAAGTTAAATATATATACTGCATATATATATATATATATATATATATATATATATATATATATATATATATATATATATATATATATATATATATATATATATATATATATATATATATATATATAGTTGGTTGTTGTCACATATACAGCGTGACTTTTTTATATTCACAAATGTTAAGCCACAAATATCGTTTAAGATTCAATTCTCTAAATTAGAATCTATAAGTGCTTCGTCCCTGGCAGAATTCGAGCCAATGCTTGGTTCAGAAACAATGATATATATAACTAATAAAATAATAGACAGATAGCGAGATAACAGTCACATCCAATCACATCCAATATTCCAGAGAGAGAACATGAGACGCAATGGCGTCAGAGACCGACCCTTTTGACGAGTGCCTGAGAGGCCTCCATGAGGGGCTCGACGCTCCTGAAGAGGATGTCATGCTCCTCCGGGGTGACTGAGGAGAGGCGCCGCAGGTGGCGTCCATACACCTCCTCCACACACCGCAGGCGACCGCACAGCGTCCGTTCCGTGGCGGCCATCACCACAGCGATCCGCAGCCGAGGCTCCAACTCTGCGGAAAGATGAGAAAAAAAAAGATGATTATTTCTCGTTAATCATTACGTGTTTTGGATTCTGATGGTTGGCAGGTGATATCAATTTCCATAGTTCAGCAATACCAATATATCTTCTAAAATTTTTTATGCAAAGGGAGACAGGAGGGGCAACCTAATTCTCTCAGCTAAATAAAGTGTCGTATTAACTCTCCCATATACCTAAAGATATCGAGCGGTTTTCTCCATACAATTATTCCTGAGAACAACCATACCTCTTAAAAGCTGTTCCAGAAATCGGAATTAAAATCAAAATTAAAACTATATAACAGTTGTTAAATCGAAACAAAAGATGCCTTTCCATACTTTGTTATTATATTGGACTCCATTCCCTTTTATTTTTATATATTAGATGATCGACTAGCTTCACTCCATCCCACTTACACTCCACTATGCGAAAAAAAAAGAATTTAACATAACTTTACTGCCCTTTTACAATCCAAATATGGAGTAGTATGAAAACGAAGTCTTACAATTGCGTTAAGTTATTTCTAGAGAGAGAGAGAGAGAGAGAGAGAGAGAGAGAGAGAGAGAGAGAGAGAGAGAGAGAGCACTCTTCTCCAGTCTCCGACATAAGGGGTAATGGGGGAGGTCAAAGCATCGCAAAACCGGGAAACAAAACAGTACCTACCAACACAAAGCCCTCTGCGAGGTCACGCCAGCAAAACAAAACCCGCCGGAGCGAAGGACGAGGCGTCCCATCGCAAACAAACGAGAGGCCATGCGTATTCAAACAGCGCGCGGAATTCGCAAAGACGACGCTTCGGGGACACGAATCCATCAACGCAATTTATGTTTACCTCAAGTCCATTACGGTGTTTGCCCACCTGAGGCCACCGAGGAGAAAAACTATTGCGTGTCGCTCTCTCTTCCGTTCCTCTCAGATGTCGTTTGCAATCCCTCAACTTTCTATTTCCAAGGAGAGAGAAGACGCGCCGACCCTGCGTGTGCACAACGTTGTGGCATCTAGAAGGCGAGGCAACTCAAGGGGCACGCGGAGAAAAAGGGTGGGTCTTCAAGAGTACAAAAGGCAGGTCACGGAATGCGCGGGTCAGCGCGGATCATACAATGGGTTAACGACTGACAGAGAACAACTGAAGCTAAACAAATCGAGGCAAAACCTTTTGCAACAAAGAAATAGCTGATGAACGTATGCGGTCAAGGTTGCACCTACTACAATTACTACTACTACTACTATAAGACTTAGAATTACAAGATAACAATAATTTCAGTTAATTGGTTTTTTTATGCAAGGTCATCTGGTTACAGAAGCACCTCCGATTCTTTCTCTCTCTCTCTCTCTCTCTCTCTCTCTCTCTCTCTCTCTCTCTCTCTCTCTCTCTCTCTCTATATATATATATATATATATATATATATATATATATATATATATATATATATATATATATATATATATATATATATATATATATATATATATATATATAATATATATATATATATATATATATATATATATATATATATATATATATATATATATATATATATATATATATATATATATAGGTAAGTCTAGTCTGTTACTGCAGAGTGCCATATTATCATCAACTTTTTGGCAATCAATGCGCAAAGAAAAATGCAATGATCATGATGATCTATCACTCAGCCCCACTGAAATAGTTTTTGCTCCGTGACACTTTTTCTGCAAAAAGGATAAAAGTTTTAGCTAAAAAGGTTTACTAGTCTTGTGAACTGAACAGTCTATAAAGGAAACATGAAAACGAAAATGCACGACTGGTATCAGAATCTTACAACAAGAGAAAATTTGGTTGAGAGAGAGAGAGAGAGAGAGAGAGAGAGAGAGAGAGAGAGAGAGAGAGAGAGAGAGAGGGGAATTCATGTCAAATCAAAGGACTAGGATCGAAATGCGACGAATAAGAGGAACATAATGATGAAGGGGGGAAATAGTTAAAAAAAAAAGTAACAAAGGAAGTGGGACAAAGACGGTTTTAAAATCAGACTGGCAAAAAAGTATAACGAACAACAGTGAACAATGGGGACGAACAAGAGCTAAAGAATGTGAAGAACCATAAAATACAAACACAAAAAAAAAATGACGGAAATAATTAGCATTTCTGAAATAAACACATCAACATCAGGTATTTCTCACTGTAGGACAGTGATCGCGAAATGTGATCGGTTTATTAATATTAGTATTCTTTTATCCCTAGAGCATGTTAAAACTCTTGGAGATCCGCATAAAAAAAAACAAACTTCACTCAACAACAGGAAGAAAACACCAACGAAAGACTTTTACGATTGCCACAAACATGGTTTCAGAAACGGCAAAGTCACAAACAACACCATATTGTTTCGTGTCTATAGATGTACTCCGGTTCCGACTAAGAATTACAGCACACCCAACCTGGTATAAGCCCCTCAAAATTATAGCAACTGAAAACGACGACCCAAAATATTGAAAGGAAAAATAGTTTGCAGTGATGTGGTCGATCTCTCAATCGTCAGCGTACTTTTTCTTTCCTGGATTTTCTCTTCTTTGTGTGGGGGGGGGGGGGTTCTTATCAACTCAGCATACAAGTCTATTTTAAATGACAATCGTTATACGAATAACAGAATTATTATCATTAACGAGGTTTGTTTCTTTTTCCAAGATTTGTTCATTTGACGCTGAATTGGACTTAGACGAAATTCTGATGCAAATTAAATCATTAGTAAAAATTTAAAAAATAATTCTACCTTACAATCTTTTCTTGCTACTATATTCATATTCCTCAAACGTTCTACCGAAGAAGATTATACGAAAGACACCTATTTCCTTTTTTACATAACGTATTCCATATCTACTCATTTATTGAATTATTGGTCATAAAATTATATTATAGCTGAGCCTACCAATAGTGAAGCCATTCAGAATTCAATACAATTCTTGCATATCCAACTTGCTCGATAGCATAGTGTGCACATTGTTTTTAAACAGCTACTGTCGGCTTAAAGGGTTAATCACTGCAAGAAAGTCCGACAATAACAAGAAAGTCTGTAAAAGACTTTTTAGGTGAAGAAAAATATAAAGAAAGTCTGTAAAAGACTTTTTAGGTGAAGAAAAATATAAAGAAAGTCTGTAAGAGACTTTTTAGGTGAAGAAAAATATAAAGAAAGTCTGTAAAAGACTTTTTAGGTGAAGAAAAATATATAGAAAGTCTGTAAAAGACTTTTTGGGTGAAGAGAAACATAAAGAAAGTCTGTAAAAGACTTTTTAGGTGAAGAAAAATATAAAGAAAGTCTGTAAAAGACTTTTTAGGTGAAGAAAAATATAAAGAAAGTCTGTAAAAGACTTTTTAGGTGAAGAAAAATATATAGAAAGTCTGTAAAAGACTTTTTAGGTGAAGAAAAATATAAAGAAAGTCTGTAAAAGACTTTTTAGGTGAAGAAAAATATAAAGAAAGTCAAAAGACTTTTTAGGTGAAGAAAAATATAAAGAAAGTCTGTAAAAGACTTTTTAAGTAAAGAAAAATATAACACAAAACAGATAAAAGAAAGAATCTGTGATACAATGTTCACACGAATTTACAATATAATCCATGGAAGTAAGAGTGCTTTTTGCTAAAAAATTTGAATACTAAAATCGAAAGGAAGAGTCTGTCAGAGTTATTTATAACGCAGGACGCCCAAGACTTGAAAACATGGAAACAATATAATCAAAGGGTAAGCTAATATAATAAACGTAACAAAGTATTGGAAAGTGGTTAGATTTTCATTCAGACGAAAGTTTCCGTTTCTGTATTTGAACTTCTCAACAAGGTAATGATCGGTGATAAGACAGACCTCCCTTAATGCGTTTGCAAGGGCACCTTACGTAAAGTGGTCACACAAAACCACAACTAAATGCTGTAACATGACAACAAGTTTGGCTTCATCGTTCAACTTAACATGAGTTATCAAGAAAAAAAACAACAAAAGGCTCTCTCTCTCTCTCTCTCTCTCTCTCTCTCTCTCTCTCTCTCTCTCTCTCTCTCCAGTCGCTATCGTTCTCGGCTAGCCCGCGTTCGATTCTCCGGCCGGCCAATGAAGAATTAGAGGAATTTGTTTCTAGTGATAGAAATTCATTTCTCGCTATAATGTCGTTTGGATTCCACAATAAGCTGTAGGTCCCGTTGCTAGGTAACCAATCGGTTCTTAGCCACGTAAAAATAAGTCTAATCCTCCGGGCCAGCCCTCTCTAGGAGAGCTGTTAATCAGCTCAGGGGTCTGGTTAAACTAAGGTGTACTTAAATTTTCTCTCTCTCTCTCTCTTTATATATATACATATATATATATATACACACATACTGTACATATATACATATATATGTGTATGTCACTGAGATGAAAGATGTAGGTTACGAATGGTCTCGGCTCCCTCCCTATGTTTTGCTGAGAGAGAGAGAGAGAGAGAGAGAGAGAGAGAGAGAGAGAGAGAGAGAGAGAGAGAGAGAGAGAGAGAGAGAGACTGTAACAAAAGTAAGGGGACAGACAGACATAATGTTGATTCGAGTAGCAACTTCCGTTACATCAACACTCACAGACAAACCGACCACATTACACAGGACGGCCGGCGCGATTCCTGCAGAAGCAAATAGTCACACCGTGTATACCACTATCAAGGAGAGACTTTCCGGAGCGACCTTACTCTGGCCGATTCAACGTCGAGAAATTTGAAATCATTAAGATATTAGACAAATTTACAGACAGAATTTTCGTCATGTTCTGTATAATAGGGTCACTAACGATACATACAATGCAACGTTATTGTACATTTCAACTCCTTCTCACGTATATTTTACAGTTTCTCAGTTGAGCCCCGACGATGCGTGGATAAACGTAAAAGAGCTTACATATATATATATATATATATATATATATATATATATATATATATATATATATATATATATATATATATATATATATATATATATATATATATATATATATATATATATATTCTTCAAGTGCTAATACAAATCAGATATCTACAAATTAGTGGCACACATTCCCAATGAATATAGCAGTTTTCGTATATCCCTTCAAGACTACACTCTTAAAAACTGGAAGAGCAAATGACGACTATGTGTGTGTGTGTGTGTGTGTGTGTATACAAACCAACTTTCAACGCTACTCATGTAAAAAATCCTACTAAAATCCCTACTCCTATCTGTGTGAAAGATACTCTATGCCAATACACCTAAGTCCGTGAAGAACCGTTAAGGTCTCCCAACTCTTAACTCATTTAAATTCATGATCCTCGTCAATCATCCTCTGTCGAATAACCACTGCCACTACTGCTGCTGCTGCTGCTGATGTCGCAGCTACTCTAGCAGTTACCGCTGCTATTACTGCTTCAAGTAGTTACAATAATAATAAATAATGCAAATCTTACAGCAACAAAATAACGACAAAGTTTCACAATTGTTATTAGCATTACGCTAACAGAACCAGAATGAATACACTACGGACGGCGACGGAACGTAATACGAGCACACTGAATTACGTAAACCGTTCCAATATTTCTTTTCATGATCTGATAAAAGGACGTTAAAAATTTCCCCTGGGGTGAAGACGATTGACATCAAACTACCCGTGATTCTGAAATTCTTGTCGAAAATGTCGATGCTTCTCATTCTCAAATTGCCTTGCAGTCGAAATTACGAATACAGAATCCTACTTTGTCTTTTTGTCTTTCGGGCATGGGCAGCTTGAGGTCTTCAGGTTGCTCACCTATAGGCCTCATGACTATAAAACGAGTACACACCTAAATACCTAATTATTTTTTAAGTCTAAGGTGTTAGTAAAGTCGTAATCTTTAAACAAAGAGAGTACTTTCATCTCTATGCAAATCTTTACAGCTCTAATTTAGGACTTAATCGATGAACAAGTGTATGAAATGGAAAGGAACTAGTTTTCTGTTCAGGAACGATAATGAAAGACCTACGTAAAGAGAAAACCTAACTGAATTTCTGCACTAGAGGCATTTCTCCTTTCATTCACATCTAGGAAAAGATAAAGGAATAGAGAGAATAAAGCCCATTTTCAGATGCATCCACTTGCGCCGACTGCGGTCCACGTCCCAGCTTACTCATTAATTAACCACTGGTGTTTAAGGTTGCTTTCACAGCTCCAACCACGGCAATTTGCTACAGACTACCGCCGCGGACACCATGGCTCCCGTACGTAGAACCAAACAGGCGCTTCCAGACAAGTCGGCTTTGCTGTCACTGATTCAAAGTGTCGTGAATCCCTGTCCAGCATTAATCCTACTGTGTACCACTTTGGGAACGCCATGAGACACAAAGATTAATCTGAACAGGAACGCTTGGAAACTCATTTATGCTCGAATCTTAACGAAAGATGGCAAAGACGAACTACTTATCTTTCAAATCCGTAAATAAAAATAGTGTTCAGGTTTTGTCCCTTGTCAATATTCTCATGAATGAATCATAAACATAAGATATAAACTGGATCGTGACTGCCGAATTGCTGTTTGGATTTACGGCGCTAGAGTATTTTACCTAAAGAACTTGAAAGCGTCTCTGTACCTGTGACTGCGGCATTCTTTTCTCATCTACTTTTGCCAAGGGCGTTACCTAATATTCTAGTGATGACTTGGCCAACAATCATAATACCCAACAATATTCCGTGATTTCTCTCTCTCTCTCTCTCTCTCTCTCTCTCTCTCTCTCTCTCTCTCTCTCTTCATAATAAAGTAGCGTAGATATATGGTGGTTCCACTGTCCACCCGCGCAGTGGGCAAACAGCCAAATTAGGCTCCTTAGCGGCGCAGTACAGCATTCGGTTACTGACTGATAGGTCCATTTATTGCTCCTGGCCTGTCACCCATCAGTCCAAACCAGTGAATGGATTCCAACCGGAAAAAGGGCGTTGGGCTAACAGCCTCACCCCTTAAGGCTTGCCGATGAACAAGAATGCTGGACCCTTTTGGCGCCATCCGCTATAGCCATTTTAAAAGAAAGCAAAAAAAAAAAAATAAAATAAATAACAAATTTATATACAGTATGTGTGTGTGTGTGTGTAGAATCTACTGGTCACTTTTTACCAGATACATATGAAATTCTTCGCGCTTTTCACTACAAAGCCTTAAGATCCAAATGCAAGAAATATGAAGAAATTATGATGCCAGGTAGCGGGAAACGAACCTGGGTCCCTGATTAGAACGAGGTCCATTGTCGACCTGACCACGAGAATGATAAAAGTCTTTTGTCTCTCGTACACACATATACCTGTCGTTTTCATATAATATATATATATATATATATATATATATATATATATATATATATATATATATATATATATATATATATATATATATATATATATATATTAGAGCTGAATAGCCCCATCCTCTCCATCGTAGCAAAGTGGACAATCGATTTTTATTGCTTTTTAGGCTGAAATATATATGTAGAATCTACTGATCACTTTTTACCAGATACATATGTAATTGTAATAGCCACAATGCCCTCTGAACTTCTCGAATTTTCGCGCTTTTTTTGCCCTCTGAACTTCTCGAATTTTCGCGCTTTTTTGGATACGCTTGTCACTACAAAGCCTTAAGATCCAAGGGCACTTGTGTCTTATGGATTTGTACTGACAAGCGTATCCAAAAATGCGCGGAGAATTCGAGAAGTTGAGAGGGCATTGTGGCTATTACAATTATACACACACACACACACACACACACACACACACACACATATATATATATATATATATATATATATATATATATATATATATATATATATATATATATATATATATAGAGAGAGAGAGAGAGAGAGAGAGAGAGAGAGAGAGAGAGAGAGAGAGAGAGAGAGTATATGCACACACACACACACCGTATACGCTTTCCTCTTCGAAGGAAGAAGTTTCGGAAAGGCAGAGCCTTCCGTTTTCTCAGCAAGTTTTTTTCTTGGCTACACCAGATGCAGGCTCGCTCCTATTTACAGCCGGGTGGGCAAACATCTCCAACTCATGCTGCGTCAATCTCTGACAAAACAGCGTTCAACAGAATAGAGAAGAAGTAGGAAAATGATCTTGAGGAGCTAAAAATAAGATGATTTTCCCATTCTTACCTATATTTGGAACCCTACAATTCACTGAAAATCACCTGCACATCTGGGTTACTGCGGGAACGATAAATAGCTCAATTTCCATGTTGGAAACCGAACCAGTAAAATAACTTTTCAAGTATTGCTATGACTAAAACATATTAAATCATGTAATAATTACTACAACACCCGACCAGTCCACTCAAGGATTTCGCAAGTTCTAAATGAAGAAAGTATTTCGTCATAAAGAGCGTAACAAGCGCAATGTTCTTTTCCAAGAGAGAATTTTAGTTTTACATCAACAAAATCTAATGCTTATCATCAATATTCAATTGTCTAACAGCGGTAAAAAGCAATTGAATTTCCAAAATAAATACAATGGAATGGTTGAATGCAGGAAATCTTTTTATCATTATCATTAAAATCATTTATAAACTGTGAACCTTCTTTGGTAAAGCATGAAATTGCCCCTATGAGCTTGCATAGAACAGAATGCCAACACTTGAGAAAAGGAAAGACCACACCAAAAATGAAACGTAAATAAAACAAGTAAATAAAAACTTCAGAATACAGAAAAAAAATGTTCTTCTGCGTCCCATCAAGGTAAGGAAAACAAACCTACGAAACTGAGGACAACGGTACAGATTTCTCATAAATGACGGTCTGAGCAAAATTGGTTATATGGTCACCAACCGGTGTAGAGCAACTTAATGTGTGAAAAAATTACTTTTAAAATGACTGTATATTCAAGGCGATCTTTGCCGACCGTGAAGTACATGAGAGGAGGAGGAGGAGGAGTAGTAGTAGTAGTAGTAGTAGTAGTAGTAGTAGTAGTAGAAAGCTAGGAGTTGCAGTCTTTGATACGAATTACATAATAAGTATATTAAAGAAAAATACATATTCACCTTCACAACGGGAGTCTAAGATTAATCCGGGTAAACACAAAAGTTCTTAAGGGACTTACATTTCATACACTCAAGCGAAAATATTACACTCAGTGTTAATTAAACCCTTCACCAGCAATGGAATGAAAAAAAAAATGCGCAAAAACTGCTTCACTGGAAAAACTAAAACCAATGATTAAATAAATTTACGTTTCCTTTTCTTGACCACATGAAACCTGACGTCATTTAAGTCTTGTGTCCGAGGCCCTTCGACTCCAATGTTGTGGAACCGAAAGCAACAGCAAGAGAACCAGAATATGTAAATTGGCACATTCAACATCTGCCAGCATCCACAGCAACGTACCGATGAAAAGCGTTTAGCTAACGCTGCTGAAGTACTCGTAATGACGTTTACACATGCACATGCGCCATTAGCTGCCAAGGAATTCACTCCCGTTTTCGCCTGGGCTTTTCGAAACGGTCGAAACCGCAGGTTTCGGACACGCCCAAACGGTGTTTTGGGGAAGACGACTTCGGAAGGAGCTAAAAGCAAAAGTACAGGTGTGAGAGAGTACGTGAACTAACCTGCCCACGCCTGTCTTTATGTATATATGCAAAAACGAGAGAGAGAGAGAGAGAGAGAGAGAGAGAGAGAGAGAGAGAGAGAGAGAGAGAGACTAATCGAAAGGAACGGTGAGTTCGAAATTATGACTCAAAACGGCTCGTGCCGAGGGTGTAAAAGTCAGTTACGGGCCTGCCTAAAATTTTCATTATGATGGAACGGACAATGATGGAAAAGGTTTAGTAACTCAGTAATAAAACCATGAACACGGCAGAAATATAGAAATCCTTAAAAAAAAAATAAACAAAAAGGCATAATACTACAGATATCACAAAACATACCAAATAAAAGTAAAAGACTATCAGTTAGCCACTAATAAAAAGCAAATAAAACGTAATATATATATATATATATATATATATATATATATATATATATATATATATATATATATATATATATATATATAATGAGTGAGGGGTGTGGTGGGTTCAAACAAAGTGTCCATTAATTTTCTCTACCAAGATTTTAGCCATACTGTCAATAACAAGTCCCAATAATGCGAAAATCTCAACAATTGAATCGTTTAGCAAAACATGTCAACAAAATCCTGCTATTGACAGCCTTTTAGTTCAGCAATTAACTTTGCAGCCTAACTTCTGAAGGTAAAGAAAAAAATCAAAAAAACACAACAAAAAGAAAGATGGAGAAATTAAAATGGTGCCCAAACTGCCCAGCGGACTTCGGCAGGTAAAATTTAATTGTGTAGTCAATAATAAAATAGGAACAAATACATCCAATCGTGTAAATACCAGAAACACCGTGAACCGTAAATTCGAATATTGTCTGAAAACAGATTAAGCTTACATAGAAAAAAAAATTTGTAGCAATAAATTCCACAGTGATTTCCACAAATATACACTAACGGGATTCCATCTACCTTTCCCAAATCTCCCCAGCAGCCTAACAGTCGTCATAACAAACTTAATTTTCATGTTATAAAACAAATGAGAGCAATAACAGCGCGCTCTGCTTACCACAATGAAACGGAATTGCATTTGTGGACCAGAGAACCAAACGACAAACTGTCTTCTGGTCCGACAGATGTTGGAATCGAGTTAGAGGAGTCGACCTACAACCAATTTTTTTTAAAGCTTTCTACAGCTTAAGTCTTGAGGAGGAATAAAAGTAATACTTCAGTGTTGAATCAATTTGACGTCAAACAGAGAATGCTATGGCCGTTATCTCTCTCTCTCTCTCTCTCTCTCTCTCTCTCTCTCTCTCTCTCTCTCTCTCTCTCTCTCAACCAGCATGGCAGTAAACTCTATAAATAACAACGAAGAAGCAGAAGAATAAGAAAAATTAATCTTGGTAAAGGAAACGAAAGCCTTTCTGTTAACTTATGTATAGCTAAGTCATTAACAGTGATCAACTCTAGAGCCTTTTTTTCATATTAATCCTAGAAATTATGACGGTTATTAACAAGTGCTCAGGCAGGCGTAGAGCTGCCCGCAGCTGCACTAAAACTAAACGAACTTGCACCTCCTTGTAGCCTACTTCAATTAACCAATTGGTTCTCAGCCGCGTAAAAAAAATCTAATCCTTCGGGCCAGCCCTAGGAGAGCTGTTTTAACCAGCTCAGTGGTCTGGTTAAACTAAGGTATACTCAACTTACTGCATCTCCTTTTACTTATAATCACTAACTACTTGTACCATCGAATCATGGATCATCAAGGACTTCTTATGTTTCAATATTAAATCATCCCTCTTATCATCAGTATTTTTTTTTGGGGGGGGGAGGGTTACTCTCCCATAAGCCCTTAGTCGGTCTTAGTTTCATGAATATGATGTTCTTCCGTTTCGTAACTTTAGTGTCTTAAGTTTTGAAACTTTTCTAGTTCTAGTGGCAACTTCTTGAAGAGGCTGGAACTGTAAGGTTTGGAGTTCTTTTAACAATCTTTTTGTTGCATCTTGGCTCAATGAATCTATATCAGTCAGTCTCACTATAAAGATGTAAGTGTAAGAGATTCATGATACCAACTATCAGAAGTAAGGGTACAAAGATCAGGATCCTTTTATTCGACACAGTTCCCATTACATAATCTATGAAAGAGAACAAACCAACTCCAATTCAACATAAAATTCGACACATTCATAAACGAGAAGGAGTTGCCTGTGAACACGTCCAGGGTGATGCAAAAGATGTCAAAAATAAATTTTCCTCCGTTATGTTAAAAACATCTATGAGATATTTTTGCACTGGAGAGAGTCGAACATCGTCAAATTTTCGTAAGGTGAAAATTTAGGATTCTCTAATAAAATCTGCAACAAAAAGTGTTTCTTGTTTATCACCCTGTGTAATGCACTCATTCCAGCGCCATGCAAACCAGCATTCACATAAAAACAAGCATCGCAAAACCACGACGTCGACAATTACAGTTAACTGCGAAGGCTACCAAAATTATCAATTTAGAAACAAATAAAAAAAATAAATAAGAGGCGAAGAATTCTTGCCAAAGCGAATTCCACAAAAACAGCATTAAAAAGAAGCTTGTTGAGGTTTCCCCTCCGGCATGCATGTGCTTGCAAGAAATGAATAAATAAAATTCAAGTTCAAAATATCTCGCAAACCATAGCAACTCCTTGAATCGGACACCGGCAGTAAAGTGTCCGTGCAGCACCTGTCGCCATTAACGCAATGACGACCTATATAAGAAATCTGTTTCATGGATGCAAGCGACTGAACGTCCGTCACGTTCCTCGCTAAAATGTGACAAAAATAAAGAAAATCAGATGAAAAATTAACGAAGAAAGCAATGAGAATTATTGCTTCTTCGTGACGCTCGTAGACATACGTACCATCAAGACAAATACAATCAACTCAAATATATAAGTCATTGTCTCCTCGCGACAAGTTCAAAGGCAAGTGTATGACACGTAAAAAAGCTAAACATAAAAATAAACATAAAAACTGTGCGTATTCATGACAATTTCGAAGGCACGTGAGGCAGACACAAGAGAATAACTGACCAAAAAATGAAACGAAATTTACAATATATAAAACAAATAAAAAGATGGTTTAAGAAGGTCGCGCAGTTCATTGTCTTTCCATGACAAGTTCAATGACACAAGCGGAACAATAAAACAGATGTAGACAATAAATAAATAAAAAAGGGAGCCATAAAACCCGATGCTTCTCCAAGAAGAGTTCAAAGAGAGTAGGACGCAAACGCAATGCACGCCACAGGACAGGGCCGGATTAAAGGGGGGGGGGCGGGGCCAGGGCTCCCACCAATAAAAACAATACATTTTAATTTAATAATATAGTTTGTATATAGACTATACTTTATAATATAGTTTATATATAGACTATAGTTTGTAGTGTATGCAATAGGAGTTGGAAAGGGGGCCTCCTACCAGAGTGGGCCCCAGGCCTCCCACCAGCTTAATCCGGCCCTGTCACGGGAGTCACTGCTAAGGACTTGCCAAGACCTTTTACATAAGACCTCTTAGCATAAGTATCAGATACTTGTTCAGTCATTCAATATACAGCTGTTAATAAGGATGTGAAACGGATGTGAAGGTATGGAAGTTTTTAACACCAGGGGCACCTTTCACTCAGTGGCGACTGCTGTTTAGTTTACCATCAGCCACTCCTCCCGAATGGTAACGGTTTCTTAGAGAAAGCTGGTCTCTGTTAATATAATAACGACGTAAAAGATTTGATAAAGTAAAAATTGAAACTGCCAATTTCCAATGATGAGAGCAATAACAGATTTCTCGGGGAAAATTAGAAACATAATTGTGGGAACCAAAAAGAAAGAAGCGCAAATAACCGAACAATGCCGATGAGAAACACGTGATTCTAGTGTTATACCTATGTTTATTTTGCCATGACAAACCGTCATTCGATCAGCGACTTCAAGAACATTGTTGGATCTGGTCAAAATTTGGATGGGTGACCTTCAAAAATGGGAATACCCATGGCACATGAGCCCGTGAACGAAAGCGGGGCAAGGCGCTGGACTGGCAACCTGATCCTAAATATATCTCCCGAGCATCACAAGAATAAAGCCTTCCGACACAATTGATTTGGCGTTGGGGTACGCAGTAGCCTCGATCGGCTGCCCTGCCTGACATCACTTAGACTCCGGTAGCACATGTGTATATGTATCGTGCCAAATCCCCGGCTCCCTTTCTCCCAGCAGCGAGGAGACGTGAGCAGCTAGGCCGACAGTTCGAGACGTGTGAGGCGTCTGTTATGTTTTTAGACGATGTTGGAGTGGCTTTGTTTGCGTGTGTATTAGTCTGTAACACCCATTTGCTTTCAGCACACCTATCCGTTGATTACGTACATAATCCCAGGGTGTCTACACGGATAGCAAAGTGTCCGCCCGCTCTGACCGGTCGGCTGCGGATTTGAACCCAGACTTCGTATGAAGTCGGAGTCTGCTGCTCTACCGACCGAGCCATCGAGGCTCCCCGACACAACCCCCTTTAAAGGGAAAAATTCTCGTCGTGAACAAATAAGAAATGGGCAGCTCTACAGAAACCAGACAAGACAACGGTTACCATCAAAATTGTTTTTGACACTCCAATCAAGGACGAGCCTTGTGTCCAGAAAACTTCCACATTACCCGGTTGCATTTCCCAACTCGAAAAGGATCATCGGCAGCACGTCGAATCACCCTACACACACACACACACCAACACATACATCACAATTCATGTACCTTGAAAGCTTTCTTTCACTTCCTGGACATATTTTCCAGGAATCCTGGAAGAAAAGAGGAGCTTAACCGTGGTCACACCAAACGAGCTTGTCAGCAATACCTCATAATTCGACCAAATTTACGCAGCGCAATCGCTCACCTTTAGAACTTATAAATCAAAAACTATTTCCAACATATAGCACTGGTAAAAATAGAGCTTCTTCCTCGGCACTTGATCACCGCTGTCCGGAATTGTATAAAAACGCACGGCAAACGTTCACCGCTCATCGACTTCTGCAGTAACTCACCTGTCACAAAAAAACCTCCTTCAATCATGCGAAATTGCATTCAATGACACCATAAATGCAGTAACGGAATTTTGCACACGATGGAAAAAAAAAACTGCAGTTTTATTAGCGCTAAGACAACGAGCGTCAGTTAACTGCATCAATCTAACAAAATCAATCTGATATCAATCTAACCATCTGTATGCAAAATATCATACCATTAACAAAACGAGTAAGCGTTTACGGAGACTGATAAACTTGTGTTATAACTCATTATTTTCTGGTGATAGAAATTCATTTCTCGCTATAACGTGGTTCGGATTACACAATGAGCTGTAAGTCCCGTTGCTAGGTAACCAATTGGTTCTCAGCCACGTAAAATAAATCTAATCCTTCGGGCCAACCCTAGGAGAGCTGTTAATCAGCTCAGTGGTCTGGTTAAACTAAGATATACTTAACTTAAGAGACTAATAATTACTAGGAAATGGTCGCAACTTCACGATAGTTGTATCATTGTGATAATTTTTCTTACGATTAACAAACGTGAAAAAATTCTGTTACTCTTACGCATCCAAATATTTTCTACATAAGGAAGCAATAAGAAGCATCACCGAACCCTAGTTCTCAGCAATTATTCAAGCAAGCATCCACTAAAAAGAACTATTGTAAGTGGAAAACTGAAAATGGCAGAATTCCAGAAGGAACGAAACGCTTACGTCCCTCTTTCCTCCTGGGCTGAAAAATATATCATACTCCTTCATTTTTCTCAATTTCCAGACATTTTCCTCCTTCCCTTCCTTCCTAGCCATTAAACTACTTTCAAACGACACAATACCAGGAAGCGTTTAATTCCTCGTTCATTCTTTTTTGCCGAATCTTGGTATCACTGCGCAAATCACGGCTGCCAACATCCGCTGATTACGAATGTGCAGACGGTCATTAGGGGTTTTAGAAATGAGAGATGTTCAGGGCGTTGTTTCGACAGGTTGAACGATGAAGAAGCTACACTATACTGACGGAATTACCTATGAATGAACATTGATGAGGAGAAGGGAACCAACTTGTACCGTCTCACATCCACCATTCCTCATACCATCTTCCATCATAATCGACAGGTACCCACCCCATACTTCACTCTATAACCGGCCATTACGAAATAGGAGAGACACTGACGCCCATCCTACGCAATTTAAAGGAGAACAAAGAGGCTCTCTCCAAAAAAAAAAAAAAAGTAAAACATGTTCCTGGATCATAATTCAATAAAATTATACCACTTCCGTAACCACAATAAACTACACCTCGTACATGATGAGATTCTCTTCTCCGGGGTTACCGTTTTACCGCATGGCTGGATCGGGGTTCTCACGATCAGCCGTTGACGTAAACGACATAATGCTCCTCGCAGCAGCGTGGATGCCTTCATGGGAAGGCGTGAGGGATCAGTGGTTAAGACGAGAAGCGAGCGCCATCGATCGTCTCTGACGTTACGAGGAAGACCAGCACCGTATCGGAACAGAAAATCTAAAAAAACTAAAATAAGAACAATGGAGATGCACTCTAGATATGACTGCCATATCTCTAGATTTTCTGCAGGAAAACATAACTGCAAGATGTCCAAAGAGAGAAAATACAAAGAATTTATTACAATGCCGGTTCCAAGAATATGTAGTTATGCGCCATTTTTTAACCTAGTTGGTCTTAATGAGGTCGGGTAAATTTTTCTCTCCTGGTTTAACACATAATTTGATTTATAAATCGGAATGCTTATGAAAACCACTGGACGAAAATAATCTTATTGTACTGTCACCGAGTTCCAATAAACTAGAGTAACAGTTAGTAAATAAACAAAATCCTAAAACAAAGTCTAGTTTTTACACCTAATCAACAAGTTTGACAAGGCAAATTACATAGAGAGAGAGAGAGAGAGAGAGAGAGAGAGAGAGAGAGAGAGAGAGAGAGAGAGAGAGAGAAGTTAAGTATACCTTAGTTTAACCAGACCACTGAGCTGATTCACAGCTCTCCTAGAGAGGGCTGGCCCGAAGGATTAGATTTATTTTACGTGGCTAAGAACCAATTGGTTACCTAGCAACGGGACCTGCAGCTTATTGTGGAATCCGAACCACATTATAGCGAGAAATGAATTTCTATCACCAGAAACAAATTCCTCTTATGCTTCATTGGACGGTCGGAGATTCGAACTCGCGGCCAGCAGAGTGCTAGCTGAGAACGGAAACCACTCTCCCAACGAGGAACTAGAGAGAGAGAGAGAGAGAGAGAGAGAGATAGAGAGAGAGATAACTATACTATAGGTCAAGTAAAACCACTGAAACATTACGATTTATCGTTGCCTACAAGCAACTTATTATAATATATATTCAAGTTTGTTCGAAGTGCGAGAAAGGCCCCAGCACGCACACACTTCGGCAGGAGCGTCTTCATTCACTGGCTCCATGAGAATATTACACTACATTAGAGTGTTATCTAAATGACATGCTTTACTCAGCTTGCTCTGTACTTACGAGCTTATTATACATAATTCAAAGGTTCGAGGTATCAACAAAACAAGCAATATAACTCTTGTTCGCGTAATCAAGTGTCAGGGTTAAGATGGGGGTAGATAGCGTGAGTCCCTTGCATTACGACACACGTTCTTTACTGTGGCTAAGTCTCTCTCTCTCTCTCTCTCTCTCTCTCTCTCTCTCTCTCTCTCTCTCTCGACAAAACTGAATCCATATAAACCAGTCTAAAAACCTAATGGCATCTTATCACAATACGACAGCAGGTGTTTGGTGTTTACAAAAACTAAACTGAGAATCAACTATACACGAAATAGCGCACGATAATGGCCAGCAGAATGGATTCCTTGAAGAGAACGCAGTTTAAAGAGAGTCTGAGAACTTTATCTGAATATTTTTTCCTGAATGAAAGTACCAAATATCTTTCTTTAACACGAATTTGTTATCTTATTGCATCAGTGGTGACTTTACTTATCAGAATATAATTCTGAGCATGGGCCTTAGATATTACATTTAGCCTGAAATCTTTTCATCTTAGAAAGGTCCTTTTGTGCTATAGCTCGTAGCCCCATTCACTTTCCACCCTGACTGTGACCCACCACAGTCAACTAACTACTAGGCATGCTCTTCTTCCTAATGCTACCACCAACAGCACGTTCTCTTCATCAACCCATCATCATCCTCCATTCCTCTGACCAACAACATGTCCTACGGATTCTTACACATTTTTCACGCCATCAGTACTTAGGCCACATGTCCTGTGCAAACGCATTCTCCACACACACATACACATACAGACACACACATACATACATATATATGTATATATATATATATATATATATATATATATATATATATATATATATATATATATATAAATTATATATATAGATTTTTAAGCTTATTTCTGCATAATCCCCAGTTGAATTCATTCTACCTTCTATACTGGTTTTAACTAGATTTCTTGACTTTAACTAATGCTGTAATTTTTTTTCTCCAAAATTTATGTTTATTCTATAACTCCCTTTTATTATTTTTAACACTATCCAGAAAATGTGCCGAAAGAACGTGAATTCGCATGATACACTCTTCCTTTATTTTATTTTATTCCCGTGGCTTTTGTATAGCTACTGTCAAAATACATACATACATACATACATATATATATATATATATATATATATATATATATATATATATATATATATATATATATATATATTGCCTAGTATACCGGGGTGTCAAAAACAAGCACAGGTGGCCCTCGATGACGCCGTGCGGTGGAGAGCGACAGGAAACGAGCTGTATCGAATCGCCGTCGGTTTTATGCTATCCTAATTCAATTTGCCACCATTACGGCCTTTCCGGGGGTCATTTGTTTTATTAGGGACTCACGGTTCTAGATCGCCACGTGATTGAATGGCTCGTTATTTCGAGAGAGAGAGAGAGAGAGAGAGAGAGAGAGAGAGAGAGAGAGAGAGAGAGAGAGAGAGAGAGAGAGAATACAACATTATCGGTTCTCAATAAAATACTGTGGGAGAGAGAGAGAGAGAGAGAGAGAGAGAGAGAGAGAGAGAGAGAGAGAGAGAGAGAGAATAATAAACATTATCGGTTCTCAATAAAATACTGTGCGGAGAGAGAGAGAGAGAGAGAGAGAGAGAGAGAGAGAGAGAGAGAGAGAGAGAGAGAGAGAGAATAAAACATTATCGGTTCTCAATAAACTACTGTGAGAGAGAGAGAGAGAGAGAGAGAGAGAGAGAGAGAGAGAGAGAGAGAGAGAGAAGAAAATGCTATCGGTTCTCAATAAAATACTGTGTGGGGAGAGAGAGAGAGAGAGAGAGAGAGAGAGAGAGAGAGAGAGAGAGAGAGAGAGAGAGAGAGAGAGTACTAATTTGTGTAAATTTGCGTCTCAACTGAAGGACCAAGCAAGAGTACTCATGATTTCTCATTCTGCTTTCAATAATTTTCCAAGATTTATTGCTTTAAGTTTCACACCACTGACTAGAATTTATGACAGTTTTATGACCACTAAAACTGTAACGCAAACAGTTATAATCTATTATGTAAAGCAAAACATTTCATGGAACAAATACGGAAAAACGAGGGACCACAGAGAGTCGTTACAGAAAAACAAGTATCTAATTTTATGACTTACACAAAAATGGCGACTGAAGGAAATAAATGAATGTGGTGATGAAAATAAAGGATGTCTAACTGTAGAATATAATTTCAAAAAAAAGAAAGAAAGAGGGGAAGCATATATAAATTATAATTACTTCCACGTGAAAGTTTGCGAGACTGCTGATTTAAAAACCACACTTTTCACTGAAAGCATTTACAGGATATATTGTGGTATGTGGAATCAGGACTTCAAGCAATCAGTATTTTGGCGTCATGATCCAGCTGCTCCATCGAGCATCGCTGCTCATGGTGAGCTTGCAACTTATGCCACCTAACATGCCTCTCTTCCGGGCACCTACTCCACCTGTCTTCAACAACACCACTGCCCTCTCGGACCCTTCTTTAAAAGAGACTTGGATCCTTCTTACGTTTTTTTCCAAATGATGTATGGGGCACAGATATAAGTCAAACATCACAAAGTTGGAATAGCACGCTTTCAGCAATTAATTAAATAACTGTAACTCATGATTTCTTTAACGGGGATGAGACAAGAATTGCCCATTATTAGAAAAAAATATGAAACTAATCAATGATTTTTTTGCAGCTCTGCTGCCTCAATGTGCTGAATAAAAAAATAACTGCTTAGATTATCACACGGCACAGGCCTGTTTCTGCAAGTAGAATGCTATGTGAAGGCCTCGTCTGCAAGTAAAATGCATTGCAAAGGCGTTTCTGCAAGTAAAATGCAAAGCAACAGCCTTTTCTGCAAGTAATTACACTGAAAATTGCTGTGTATGCAAACACGAAGCACTGCAAATGCCAGCTTTAACAAACAGAATGCAGTGTAAAAGTCTGCATCTGTCAGTAGACTGCACTATGGAAGCCCGTTTCTGCAAGTAAATTGCACTACAAAAGCAAGTTTCTGTGGGCAGAATGCACTGCAAATTCCTGTCCCTGCAAGTAAAATGCACTGCAAAGGATTGTTTCTGCAAGTAGAATGTATTATGGAGGCCTCTTCCTTCAAGCAGAATGGACAGAGAAGCGATATTTCTGCAAATATAACGTTTTATATGTAGGCCAGTTTCTGCGAGTTGAATGTGAGGTTAAGGCTTATTCCTGCGAGTAGAACGCACTGCCGAGGACTGTTACTTTACGTAGACTGTAATGTGAAGGCTTTTTATGCACGTAAAATGTTCTTCAAAGGCCTGCTGCTACAAGTACAATGGGATGCGAAGGCTTGTTTCTGCATTTTGAAAGTTACGTGAAGTTATGTTTCGGCTGGTAAAATAGGGTCAGTTTCTGAAGGCAGAATATGTTGCAAGGACTGAGAGAGAGAGAGAGAGAGAGAGAGAGAGAGAGAGAGAGAGAGAGAGAGCAGACCCACTACAGAGACGTTTTATAGCGGCAAATCCACGCCTTCGGGGCACACCAAATACAATCTGACATCCAGGCTAAAATGACAGGTACTATGCAGGACCGTACCAAATTAAAAGTACAGTTACACCCGCGCGCTGGCATTCCCATCCCTTCGAAACCTAACAGCTGAGACCACAACGTCAGCAAAAGGAAAATGAGTTTCAAATACACTCTTCTGGTTTGCGATGACTGGAAAACTAACTGCGAATAAATGATATGGTAATGTTAACGACTGGTAGCGGAAGAGGTCGAAAATTAAATGCTCATTTAACGGTGAAACGGAGGAAACTCGTGGCAAGGGCCATGTACAGTACACGTTCTCTCTCTCTCTCTCTCTCTCTCTCTCAAGCTTCGAAAGGAAAAGAGAAGGGAAGGTATAGGTCACTTATTAGGTTCTTCCTCCAGTATTCTATGTCCATCATATATACATATACATATACATATACATTACATATACATATACATATACATAGAAATGACACTCGATGATTCGAAGATGTGTCTAACTCAATTCATAATCATACTAACTGCAAACCAATATGGAGCCTAACTTCACAGAAGTAAGGAACACAGGCGTTACAAGTCTTCCTAAAGCCAGCGCGTAACATACAAAAAAAAAATGTAATTTCTTTTTCATATTTTATTACCCTTCCCGCGTAAAACAACTCACGAATCATATTCCATAAATTTCGAAGTACCTGAAATCAGAGACTGCGGCAAAATTAAACGAGGTGCCATAAAACTAAACTAGTCAAACGGTACCCTGATGAATCGCGTAAGGAGATAACGCAAATATTCCATAACCTGAATAGCCGTGACTAAGCATGCGTGTAAACTTCCGTAATGATATCAAAACGGCGCTAAAATTACGCTGTGGGCGGACTCTCTTCACTGTCACGATCCTGGGCGTTTTTGCGACCTTCAGGCGGTGGCTTCCAGCTTTCCATCCCGAGTTCCTCCATAATGTCAGACGTATCGTTTTCACGTCTGACTAAACTGGGTAATGATAAAAAATACTCGAATGCAATAAATTCTAAAACTGATCAGTCCTAACAGAAGAGAATACTTGAAAATCAATGATAAAATAGGCAATTGATACAACAATGTCCAACTAAACACGACATTCAATTTAGAAATTCAAGCATATATTCCAAACGATCGTGAAGTAAAAAATAAATCAGCAATCCACTTTGCACGATAAGAATCCGCGAAGCTCAACATTAAACAGGCCTTTCTTTTAGTGTAACGAAGTTCTGATAGCTGGTTATCACCTGTAAACTATCTAATAAGACCATTACTTTTATTTTCTTATTTTCTTTTCAAATTATCTTTCCTCCAGAACGACTCTAATGCCGCAACCCGTACTTTGCGGCATCAAGTTCATAGTTTGAATTTAATTCCGGCCAACATGCAGCTGCTGGCGTGGTTAGCTGCGTGTTAAAGCGTCAAATTTTCTGCAAAGAGTTCGTGTATTCCTCGCCCACAGTATGTGCGAGTCAGTATACTTGGAGCTTTGCAATGCAGCAGGGTTGACACAGTATCACCTTAGTAACAGAACATTTCGCTTTCTCGTGTGAGCCACTTAGTAGACTAGACAAACTTATGTTAAAGTCTATACATAAAGTACATGATAATCCTTAAATAAAAAGTATATACTGTGCTCTATAACCAGATGGAAAAGTTTATCTCATGTTTGATCTTATATAAACTTAATTTTCTTTTGACAGCAAGAGTACTCAAAGCCCCCTTCAGTAGTATCAAAAGTCCAAAAACTCATTTTCAACGATTAGAAATCCGAGTCCGGTGCGATTTGTAGCCAAAATTCAAGTTTTAGTCACTAAGTGCTTGCTTTCCCGATAATGCTGATGAATAATTCACGCTTATTTATATGGAAAAAAGTTAAGGTCCTCCATTACCTACGGTCAACGGCAAATTCTGAACTACTTTACCTAAAGTAAATAAATTATACGAAAATCCCAGTAGTGAACGAAGCGTATAAGCACAGATAACTCAACTACCACTAGAATGCGAAGAACGAAAATGCTAAAAAATCATTATTGAATGAAAAATAAGAATTCATATTACCAAAACAATGTTAACATAAACAAAAATGAAAAACAGTCAGTGCATTAGCTGGCATAAGGGCAACTAAATGCAATAAGAGATGACGATATGAAAACAACACCTATTAGTGCAAAAAGAAAAGATAATTTCCCCAGCTGCAGCCAGCAAACCCTGTATCAACAATCTAAATCTGTCAGTACAACTGGACGTTTACCTCAACGTTTTCTTACTTATTCCATATAAACTTTTTCACCCACAACCTGACATTCAATTTACAATTCCAGATTGTATGCATAAAAAAAATTAGAACTTTCTCCCACAACTGGAAATTTTCTTCAACAACTGGAAAAGTTTTCCCCAATTTCCAAAAAGGATATTTTCTTTCACGACAAGATATTCATTCCACAACAAGAAATTTGATTCCGCAATTGGAAATATTCTCCCCAAAATGAAAATTTTGTTTTCAATAACTGGAAATTCGAATTGGAAACATTTCCCCCAAAATGAAAACTTTGTTTTCAATAACTGGAAATGCGATTCCACAATTAAAATGTTCTTTCCCAATACGAAGTTTCACTCCCTCTCTGAAGGTTCTATTCCACGTGGGGAAATTTCATTTCAAAACGGAAAGCATGATTCCAAAACTGGGAATACCTGACGGGCACAAACCGGAACAAAGACGCCACCGCAACATCAAAACACGTATCGCATCCCTATTCTCTGCTACATATTTATTCAGTCACCTTCATGCAGAGTGGTCATGCGAGGGATGGATGCATTTTGGTGTCCTTGGGGAATTCCCTTGGGATGTCCTCGTCCAAGAAACACAGGAAATGGAAGATGGCGAGATAAGAAAAATGCAAAGGCCTTCAAGAAATGTTTTTAAGTCATTTACAGCAAACAAGAGTAAATTATGCCTGGAAAAGATGGAAGTAAAGACTCAATCGACATCATTATTACGCCGCTACAAGAAGTATGCAATGAAAATAGACCCCAAAATGTATTCATTCTCATCGTAAACGACAATAATGCATATACTGCACGCTATGCCTCATCTACAAGGATTCGGAGCATGAAAATGGTATCTGGACGAAATAAAGCATAAAAAAGCATGTCTAAGATGAAACAAAGAGCCAACGCGAAACACTGAAACCGTGACAAGACGGAGCCAAAGGCATCGAAAGCATGTCCCGAAGAAAAAAAAGCATTAAAGGGATATCGGGAAAAAACCAAGCATCGAAGTCTCGTTAGCAAAACATCAAAACGAACACAAAGACTTAAAGCATGCGAAGACGAAGCTGAAACCCTCTAAAGCATACACAGATGAAACGAACACCGCATGCACTTATATCACGGAGCGAAAGTGCTGTACAGCATATAATGCTGTAAGAAACTCTCAGCCACGGCCCATGAAACTTTCAGCCACAGCCCTGGTCTGTGTTTGCACCTAAAGCGCTGCCAGACGCACGATCATGGCTAACTTTAACCTTAAATAAAATAAAAACTACTGAGGCTATAGGGCTGCAATTTGGTATGTTTGATGACTGGAGGGTGGATGATTAACATACCAATTCGCAGCCTTCTAGCCTTGGTAGTTTTTAAGATCTGAGGGACTAAAAGGACAATCACTGCAAAACTGGCCTCGAAAAGAACTTCCGAACGTGACAACCGTGACAGCGGCTCACTCACGATGAAATGTTTTCCTCATTTCGGTGCATTACCCAATGCATTGTTGAAAACACTAAGCTGGTGTTCACACTCAGGACATGAAGTCAGTCACCATGAACAGTCGTGAGAACAAGAATATTGTTAGCTAAATATGGTATATTATTATTATTATTATTTTATTATTATTATTTTATTATTATTATTATTATTATTATTATTATTATTATTTTATTTTATTTTTTTTTGTGTCTATCACAGTCATCCTATTCGACTGGGTGGTTTTTATAGTGTGGGGTTCCAGGTTGCATCCTGCCTCCTTAGGAGTCCATCACTTTTCTCACTGTGCACTGTTTCTAGTAGCACACTTTTCTGCATGAGTCCTGGAGCTACTTCGACGTCTAGTTTTTCCAGATTCCTTTTCAGGGATCTTGGGATCGCGCCTAGTGATCCTATGATTACGGGTACAATTTCCACTGGCATATTCCAT
Organism: Macrobrachium rosenbergii; assembly: GCF_040412425.1. Classification (NCBI taxonomy): domain Eukaryota; kingdom Metazoa; phylum Arthropoda; class Malacostraca; order Decapoda; family Palaemonidae; genus Macrobrachium; species Macrobrachium rosenbergii. Next base: position 1,036,793 of record NC_089779.1, on the reverse strand, counting down.
ATCCTTCTTATTTCGATTTTCAGGTCTTGATACCTATCAATTTTTTTTCTTTCTCATCTACTCTGGCGTCCCATGGTATAGCGACGTCAGTGAGTGATAATTCTTGATTTTGCCAATCAACGTCGTCTGGTCTATTGGCACGTATCACCCTATCTGTTCTGATGACATAGTGCCAGAGGATCTTTGCCTGATCGTTTTCTATCACCCCCTCAGGTTGGTGTCCGCACCACTTATTACTGCAAGCTAGCTGGTGTTTCTTGCACAGGCTCCAGTGGAGGGGTTTTGCTACTGAATCATGCCTCTTTTTGTACTGGCCCTGTGCAAACGCCGGACATTCGCTTGCTTTGTGGATTTATGGTTTCGTCTTTCATATTGCACTTCCTGCATGTGGGCGAGATGTTATTTCCATCTATTGTTCTTTGGACACACCTGGTTCTTAGGGCCTGATCTTGTGCGGCTGTTAGCATTCCTTCTGTTTCCTTCTTGAGTTTTCCCCTCTCTAGACATTGCCATGTTTCATCGCTGGCCAGTTCTTTTGTCTGTCTCAAGTACTGTCCGTGCATTGGTTTGTTGTGCCATTCCTCTGTTCTGTTTTTCATTCTCCTGTCTCTGCATGTTTCTGGGTCTTCGTCTACTTTGATCAGTCCTTCTTCCCATGCACCCCTTAGTCACTCGTCTTCACTGGTTTTCAGATATTGCCCCAGTGCTCTGCGAAGACGGGTTTTCAGATATTGCCCCAGTGCTCTGCTAAGACGGGTTTTCAGATATTGCCCCAGTGCTCTGCGAAGACGGGTTTTCAGATATTGCCCCAGTGCTCTGCGAAGACGGGTTTTCAGATATTGCCCCAGTGCTCTGCGAAGACGGGGTTTCAGATATTGCCCCAGTGCTCTGCTCTCGATATTGACGCAGTGCCCTATGCTTAGTAGCCATCTTCCCCCTTCCTTTCGTGTTATGTATAGTCTGTCTGTATTTGCTCTTGGGTGTAGTGCTTTATGTTGTGTCATGCGCTTTCTAGTTTTCTGGTCTATGCTGCGGAGTTCAGCCTTCGTCCACTCCACTACTCCTGAGCTGTATCTGATTACTAGTGCTGCCCATGTGTTTAAGGATGTCGTCATGCTTCCGGCGTTGAGTTTTGACTTGAGTATCGCCTGAAGTCTCTGCATATATTATTATTATTATTATTATTATTATTATTATTATTATTATTATTATTATTATTATTATTATTATAGTAGTAGTAGTAGTAGTAGTAGTAGTAGTAGTAGCATAATTGGCATCATGATAAAAAACAATCGTAGAAGTAAGAGGTGCTGCTGCTACTGATGATGTTGTTGTATAAGCACCATAGAAAAACTGAAAAAAAAATGTGAAACAAAAACAGTCCAGAATCAAGATGCAGGCTCTTTCTTCCTATACTCAGAATTAAAGATAAGACCGAAAATAAACAGAGTAAATTTTCAGTGCTTGTCAAAGACTTTTCGTCGAGTAGTGAAATATACGTTTACGATAAATGTTTCTTTTCAACAAGAGACGAGACAATAATCACCATTACAATCCTGCCTTAACAGCTACAACGTGGAGAAACAATCACGCTGTGTTCAGCGAAGAGACTGATTAATTTAAGGTTCTTCAGCGTCGTGACTCCGCGAGGAGAAATTATTTTAAAAGGAAATTGCTTTTTAGTTTTCTGTAAAAGAAAACTATTGCGATGGCTAACTGTCTGTCCATCCGCACTTTTTCTACCCGCCCTCAGATCTTAAAAACTACTAGGGCGAGAGGGCTGCAAATTGGTATGTTGATCATCCACCCTCCAATCATTCAACATACCAAATTGCAGGCCTCAAGCCTAAGTAGTTTTGTTTTTATCAAATGTTAAAGTTAGCCGTGATCGTGCGTCTGGCACCCCTATAGATGCCAACAACACAGGCCACCACGGTCCGTGGCTGAAACTTTCAAGTGCCGCGGCTGAGAGCTCCATTGGGCCGTGGCTGAGAGTTTCATACAACATTATACGCTGTACAGAAAACCCGATTGCGCCGGAGACACTTCGGCGCATTTTTTACTTGTTTTCCTGTAAGAAACACCTATAAACATTTTAGTCTATGCAAGGACAGCACAAATAAACAAACATCATCCAGAAAACAATTGGGGAATATATTTTTTTTCTAAACCTAGTGACAAGGAATGCGTGATGAAGCTTCTAACCTCGACGAATAGGAAAAATCCTGCGCACTTCCATTTGGACACATTAAGACTCCCATTTGGACACATTAAGACTCCATTTTGGACACATTAAGACTCCATCACAAAATATTTACCACAAACCAAGGATATCACGTAGGAGTACATTAAAAAATTGAAAGAAGAGCCGGAGATCACATTAAACCGAGGAGGAGGAGGAGGAGGAGGAGGAGGAGGAGGAGGAGGAGGAGGAGGAGGAGGAGGAGGAGGAGGAGGAGGAGGAGGAGGCAATTACATGCATGGAAGAAAAAAAGACGGACGAGGGAAAAGTAAGGAGGAACATTCTCAAAACGATTCCTCCTGGTGAGCACAGCCAATGGAGGGACAGAAACGGCTCCTCATCTTCAGAGATTGAATAACACGTTTATGTTAGGGAATGTATACATTTGGCTGTTATCACTTTAATCAGTTTACTCGATTTTCTCATCTTGAAGTCTAGGCCATAATTACTATGAAGAAGAAGAATGCATTAGCAGCAAGAAAGCAATGTGTGTCCTAGCCATGATGATAATAATAATAAGCTGGCAATCGCGCCTGGAAATATGTGAAATTTATCTCAATTATTAAATAATAATAATAATAATAATAATAATAATAATAATAATAATAATAATAAAGGTATCTCGCCTGGAAAAACATAGTTTACCTTATCAAATACAGGAGACAAAATGACACTTCTTGTAGAATTGTGTATTGGTACAACAATATACGATTCTTTGTAGCAATACTCAGTTCCTTAGCTTTCAAGAACTCTGTCCCTTTCACCAAGTATTCTGGCGAAGAAGGCAAAGAGCCCTTGTAAGCTAAAGAACAGTGTATTACTATGAAGGAGGGTCATTTTGCCTCCTGAATGATAACAGTAATCACATAAAACTATTAAAGACATAAAGCACCACGTGATTATCTGCACGTTTCAGCGATACTAATGGACGCTGGTTTCACGAATTTTTTAAGTCTAAGGATGAAGAGACATTTGTAAAACGTGTGGAATATATGGGCCAAATCTTCACTGAGAAAAGCCAAGACTTTTTTAATCTATACATCTGGGCACAATTGCAGAATTCAAGTAGAAAAATATTACTATTTGCACAATACTGCTCTTAGCTGACAATGGCTCCTGCTATCATCTTCAGAGAGACCTTGCGATACGATTTACAGTCCAGTCAGTCAGTCCAGATTAAGCCGGCCTTGTGCAAGCACGAGCTCTTGTCTCCTCGGCAGCCCGTAAAATTTTTACGGGACGGGCCATCTCCAAATTAATGGTAAGTATGGAAGATAATCAGGAACCCATAGCTACTCGAACTATGTGTCAGTATGCCTTACCACCAAGCTAAAATTTGAGTCTTCGACACATTCTACCGCACTGGAGAGGAAATGTATACACCCTTGCTTTCTTCCTCACAAACTCTAATACTTAATCTAACGGGATCTTTGTGAATAAGGAAGCTACACCGAAAATGCCAATACTGAAAGGCTCACTACGCTCTTTAAGGCTCTCTTAAAAATATGAAAAGTCAACTGAATATTTCAAACCGATCGACGACACTAAACCCAAGTACTTGCTCAATAACTACATTTCTTTTATACTTAAATGGGCCAGTGATATGGTGCAGCCCACTCCCGAAAAATTATGGGCTTAAATATGAAGGAAACGTGCTATATACTTCAATTCCTTTATGCTAACTGAGGTATATCAGATTTCGGTAAATGCTAAGAATCGTTATCATGTTAAATCGTATCAATTGTATTTTTTTCGAAAGCAAAATTGCATAAAAAAAACATAATTAAAAACTCGAATAAGTACATAACAACGCGAAGACGTCAAAAGATTTGTAGTCCTCCCATATACATTTTCGAGATATCCCCGTGAAACTCCAGTCAGGTCAATTTTCACGTGGATGCGGGAGCAGAAATATAATTCATTCTGAGTTGTGTGGTTCTATTTTGCTAATGGCTAGGATCAACACTGACACCCGCCCCCCCAAAATAAATTACAGTTCATCTATACATCAACAATACCTACCATAAAATATACAGTTCATATTTACAGGTAAAAAACCAGTAAGCATAGAGATACCGACCTCACTAAGAAAGCAGTGGCTACCAGTTTCGATAAATTTGCAAGCTAAACCGAGCACAGTAAAAAAAAATCTTTCTATCTCGTAAGGTACTAACAACATGACCTCTACAGACTGAACTTTATTTATACATCAATAACAATGATACAAGTAACGGTATTGATTACCTGGTTAAATACATGACACCTGCAGCCAATACGTCAACAGACGAAGTAACGGTCTCTGTAATCTTTTTACCTTTTCAACCTGCGAATGGAACATCCGAAACTAACGAACTATTAGTATGGTCCAGACACCAACTGATGTCAAACCGCAAACGATTCCTGCTCTCCCTCTCTGTTACCACACTTGATTTCACTTCTAAAATCCGAAAAGAAATTCATGCTCCCCAAGTTAAACTGAACTGCATGATCTCATTACGAAGAAATCTATTTTCTCATCCTTTTTCTTCGTAGGAATTCAACTACAAAGCTCTCCTAAAATAATCGATGCTCCCAACTTTAAAGGCAACTGTAATAATTGGACAATCCTACTGCAAACCAAACTGCGCTCACACACACACACACACACACACACACACACACACACACACACACACACACACACACACACACACACACATATATATATATATATATATATATATATATATATATATATATATATATATATATATATATATATATATATATATATATATATATATATATAATTTAGGCCAGAGGCCAAGCACTGGGACCTATGAGGTCATTCAGCACTGAACCGAAAACTGACAATAAAAAGGCTTGAAAGGTGTAACAAGAAAAAAAACCTCGCAGTCGCACTATGAAACATCTGCTAGGAGAGGGTGGAGAGGATGATGGAAGAAAGAGAATATGAATGAAGGTACATTAAAAGGAATGAAAGGGGTTGCAGCTAGGGGCTGATGTGACACTGCAAAGAATCTTAAGCAATACTACAGTGCAATGCATGAGGTGCACTGGCAGCACTAACCCCTCTTAGGGATATATATATATATATATATATATATATATATATATATATATATATATATATATATATATATATTGTAACAGTGCAACTGTTATGCAACAACACGTGAAAGCTCCACATATTAAGATTAACGTATAACTAAAAGCAGACCGAAATCCGACTCACAACCACCCAGACTGAAGGGAACGGAAGTGGTCAAAACACCCCTGAACATTAGCACTAGCTAAATCACTGCAGTCTCGACGAGAATCTCCACCCTCTCTCTCCTTGCCTATTATCCCGCCTTTGCTGGCCTTTAATTTCCCATGGCTACTGTCGTCTCATCTCCTTATTCCAGCACCAGTCCTGTGGATGTCAACATGACGAGGGACGGGAGCCGGCAAGTTAACGGACGATCACCCACACACGGGACCGAGTTTGGAAGGTGGGAATGAAAAGCTATATAAGGGCCAGGCCAAGGGTCAAGTGGCAGTTCGTTATCAGCCAGACACAGAGTAGAACCCTTGCCAGGTCGGTCTCCAACCCCCCTCCCATGTCCTAGTCAATCTTTGTCGTGCTAACAATGTCCTACCAAAGTCCCTTGCCTTAATTATAAAGTCTGGCCTACACATCAAGCAGCTCATGGAATTTGCTAATCTTAATTGTTTCCCTCTAAGCCTTCAGCAGTTCCACAGTGAGCGTGTAAGTGTTTTCCTTGCAAACCAAGTCACAGTAAGTTTGCCTTGCAGAATAGGCGTTTGATGCTATGGCCCTGCCTGTTTGTCCACAGTGCCAATACCTGATCTCCCGACGTGGAAGATTCCTTCAAGATTTATATCTGAAGATTTATATGCTCCCCATGGCAAGAGTTTCTGTATATTTACTTAATTTTAGAGGTTTCATACCATAGTGTGACTTGTTGTAGATTAAGAGTGATTCTCTTGACAAGAATTTCCATCCTAGATTGTGCATTATTTTGGTACTGCCACTGTTGGATTTGTGAACTAACGTAAGAACAGTGTCAAGGAGCTAGTGAGGAGCTCCTGTGCAATACCCTTCTGATCTGTGATAATCTAATTAGTGAAAACTTGCTTTTCCCTTAAATTCTTCCATTTATATTTACTGTTAACTTAGTCCTTTTTATGGGTGTGGACAAGTCAGTCAGATGTGTTTTAGATTGTGATGTGAACTAGACAGACCTAGCCCGGCCATGCCGGTAAAAAAAAAAAAAAATAAAAAAATAAAATATATATATATATATATATGTGTGTGTGTGTGTGTGTGTGTGTGTGTGTGTGTGTGTGATAGATAGACAGATAAATAGACGGGCAGACAGAATGCCCCAGCTACAGATGATCGCACACACATATTTATATCTCGCCTGCTGCACCTGATACAACAGTCAAGACAGATGTAGTAAGACCCTCCTGGAGAAAGTTATGGATCTTTACAAGAAAAAGAAACAACCTGACTAATCAAATTAACACTAATAATCACCGGCTATAAATCAAGCTGAGGTGTTCATCAACAGAGAAAGGCCACATCATCATTTTTTTTTCTCCTCTAATACGATTTTCTTCTCTAATAATCTTTAATAATAGGTTTCATCTCGGCTCCATTGTTCGTGTGAACGTCCTGCTCTTCGCATATACCTGCGGGTGTAGATAACGACGGCTTCGCTTCTCATACACGTGCACATACAGTGCATGATATATATATATATATATATATATATATATATATATATATATATATATATATATATATATATATATATATATATATATATATATATATATATATATATAGTGCGTGTGTGTGAGAGGGCATGCACGTTCGAGTACCAGTGGTGTACTAATATGCACAAGCATCTGCTCTTCTGCACACATATGCGTGAATTAAGTGACATACAATGTTAATTCACATTATATTTCCTTGGATAACATTCCGCTATAACAGCTGTTATCACATGGCGCAGTGAAGATGCCCTAAATACTACTAAAAACGTAATCGCCATAATAAGCACCATAATACGTCTCTTCACGAATTTCCATTCTGCTTCATTTACTGATGGTGCATAAATACATACATACATACAACCGCAAGCAAAATTTTCCTCAGAAACCTTCTCAATACAAGACTAAAATGTTTTCTACAGTAATAGAAGGAGTCGTCGTCTATCAGAAAGTAATTCTTCCACTTTCTGAGGTACACTTCAAAACAAAATAATTCATATTCCACCTCAACTTGTATATCCCTGCTGCCACCTAAAACAGGCCCAGCGGAAATCGATTATTTTTGGCCACGATAATATCTAGAAACTTAGACTGAATTAGAAATGATGGCGTTAATTCCACGAGCGTTCGTTCACCTTAAATTAACTGAGAAAAAACTCAGTATTTCATAAAGCAATAACTATCAAAGCTACAGTTTTCTTTAAATACTAGACATTAAACCTGACATTATATCCAGCATCTCAGAAACCACCCTAAACAAAATGAACCAGGTCTAGCAACTCAGTAACGAGTCAAATAAAAAACTGCACGGACAGGGTAGAAGAAAACTTAATTATGTATTCTCAAATAGTAAAATCGATGTACGTGCTGACTTTCGTTTTGGACATTACATTTCCAATTCATGACATATCTTGTGTCACAGCCAAATCATTTCCAATCGTCCACATTGGCCTACGAATTCGAAACCGCGATTTGTCTGCACTTTACAGTTAGCGCAGTCAGCTTAATAAATTTCACACAGAGATAACAAACATCTGATGTATTGCAATAATACTGCACATCACTTGATCACGAACTCGGTGATTATACTAACCCGCTGACTGTGCGTACACGGAAAATTCTTCCCAGTTGTGTTAACAGGGGGGCAGTTTGTGACGTCGTAATTACGGTACCTTTAACAGGACCACTCTTTCTTTCTGCTGCCAATTCAAAAGCGAGAGGATATTCCTCACTTAATGCAGGGAAGTACAGTAACAATGTTTTCAAGGTAACTTCAAGAAGTTACCTTGAAAAGTACATATACATACATATATATATATATATATATATATATATATATATATATATATATATATATATATATATATGTAATTCTAATAACCACAATGCCCTCTTAACTTCTCGAATTCTTCACGCTTTTTGGATATGCTTGTATTGTAGTTACAGGCATATCCAAAAAAGCGCGAAGAATTCGAGAAGTTAAGAGGGCATTGTGGCTATTAGAATTACATATGTGTCTGGTAAAAAGTGACCAGTAGATTCTACATAGATATATATATTTATATATGTATGTATGTATGTATAACTGAATCACGAAAATATGGAACGTGATGAATGTATAAATACAGGCAATGCCATGAAGGAAAGTGAAACAACGGAGTGGTGCTAGGCCTTTCGACTTACTGTCCTTTGCTTAGCAGACAAGGCAAGGATTTAGAGAGCACTTGTTCAGACATGCACTTCTTCAGGAATTTTAGTTGAATTCTGCCGACTGCGTAGCCAAAAGAGACTTGGAGAAGGTAGCGACTACGCATCTCAAAAGAGGAAACAGGATTGCAAAAGTAAACATGGCCCTCATTCTGTATAACTGCTAAGTAAAGGACATCAAGTCGAAAAGCCTTCATTGCATTGCTTTTACAGAAGCAGTATTTATATGGATAAAACGGTACTTTGGATTGAACTGGTTTGGGTTTAAACGTACCAAAGAATTATCATGGTGGAGGTGAGTTAATGCCGAAGCCGAGTACAATTTCGACGGGTAAATAAAGTACACCAGACTCGGGATTAACTTATACCTCTCTTGATAGCTCAGTGGTAACGTCGACTGGAGTTGCTGGGTGCGTATCTGTGTCGCGGGATCGAGACTCGGCAGTGCCCGTCCATTTATCACTTATAAATTCCCCTTCGGTGATAATTCCCCATCGGGGATATTCCCGAGGCAGCGTGGGTTTGATATTAAGCGACATTTGTAGCTTCATGATGATATATATATATATATATATATATATATATATATATATATATATATATATTAAAATGCTTGTCTTCCCTTCATCACAATAATTGCAGAACAGCATTACGGAGGACAGACAGCATTGGAGCAATGAAAGAAAGCAATACAAAAGATTTTTTGCTTGCTGTTCCTGTTGAGGATAGACGGCAAATAATATGAAAGGCATATATTTAGAAAATCAAGGTACTGTGTAGTGATATAAAGAAGGCACGCTTGTAGGAAAAAGGTTTAATCAACTAGGAAATAGTCCCGGTACACGAACATTCTTTAATGGCCTACTTTGCATGATTTAATTAAAGGTGTAACTGATACTCTAATTAATTGCTGTGAACTGAAGTCGCACCAAGTATGGTCAAAGCCGCCGGGAACAAATAATTTGGGATTTACAGTAAACAATAAAATCTTAATAAAAAATTTTTCATGAAATATTCACTCAAGTATTAATACTTGAGTGAATATTTCATTATATCAATATAAGAATTTCTAATGTTAAAAAATGATTAGAAACCGAATTAATTCACCTTCCACCAAGACAGTCTAAAAATAAGAGTCGTTTTCTACGCAAGTTACTTAGGATACGGGCCACCAAACACGACACATCATTTAACACTCAGACCAAAAACCGTGACCTTCAGAGAATCCTAAAATTTCTAAGAAGTCCTCGACGTTCCTTGTCACTGTTATCCTTCTGACAACCAAATTAACAGTCAATGGCGAGGCATAAATTTCTAGGCGGAAGTTATAAAATTAATCATCGGTGTAAGAAAACTGTGATTCCAAAGTCTGGTAAATGAGGGGCTACAGACGGAAAGAAAAGGGGTACGTGCGCTGCACCACCCACAAAGTAATACCTTGTGCCTGAATTTGTGGAAGTAACCACATAAATTCCAATACAGGGAAGACTGAGGAAGACATGGCCGTACAAATTAGTCGTTGTTACCACCATTCGACCGGATATCCGTCGAATAAAAGTTCATGAGCTCACGCTCGGGACGTCAATGATTCCATAAGCGTGTTGAATATGGCTGACAATTTCACGGTCGCACGTGCACCGCACGCGCTGGTGGCGAAGTATAAATTTCACGCTCAAAGGCACCGCAAATTTAGGCGGACACTTTGCTATCCGTGTAGACACCCCGGGATTATGTATCTAATCAATGGATAGGTTTGCTTAAAAAAGCAAATGGGTGTTACAGACTAATACACACAAACAAAGCCACTTTAACATCTAAAAACATAACAGACACCTAACACGTCTCGACTGTCGACCTAACCGTGCAACAACTTCTCGCTGCTGGGAGAAAGGGCGCTGGTGACTGGTACAATACATGTACATACGCTACCGGGGTCTAAGCGATGACAGGCAGGGCAGCCGATCGAGACTATACGGTCTACCCCAAAGCCAAATCAAAGTCCTTCAAAAGAAGGCATCGTGCTTACCCCATACAAATGGGAAAAAAAGCACGTTAAAAGAAGAGGAAGAAGAATTCCTCTATCAAAAACACAGGTAACCAGAGTTTTATAGATATTACAAAGGCCGATGGGATGGGCAGCTCAACGCAATTACCTAGTCAAAACTGATGTTACAATGAGAGGGGACGTTTTACTTCAGTTGTTTGCCTGGCAATTTGGTTTTCGGCGACAATGATCATTATTGTTGTCACAGCAGTAGACACAAATCAATCAACCAGTCATCAACTTTCCTCCCTTCCATTTCATTTCAATGATGTATGTTTCAAATCAATATTTTTTTAGACTTATGGGATATTCAAAACCCCTCCCTATCCATTTATGACAAGTTTTATACTTTGTATATTCATATTGTCATTGCTTCACAATACCCGTGTTCCGCTTTATCGTAGTGTCATACACTTCAAAATACAATATTTGTCCCCATTTATTTCGATAAAATACGCATACGACTGTCTACTTTATTCCATCGAGTTCTCCTTTATGAATGGTTCATCCCCTCACTAAGAATACTGACTCTACTTTTTCCAAGTCCACAGGCAGTTGGTAGAATGTAGCACCTCTTCCTTTCAATCATGTTTTGACGAACTGACGTAAGCATCTACGCCGCTGCTGGTCGTAGCCGAATTAACCTCGGGTACCACATCTCCGGATGGTCCCTGACTGCAAGAAACACTCAACTTCTTTTTCCATCCTGTGTGTAGTTTTCACTATTAGATCTGGTTTGTTTATTTTCCCCGGCTGTTCGTTAGCACGGTTATGAAATACAAAAAATATGCGTCTGGATTTGTTTACGAAATTCTGATCTGCTGACAAGCAAAAAGTAATGAGAATCTGGGAGAGATTCGGATCCAAGTGACCTTTTACTGGGGAAAAAGTGAGCTGATTAGCTTGGTGGGGGATTGGGCTCTTATGTACGTATTATTAAATTTATTCACTACAATTTAAACTAGATTGTTCTGTTGTTATTAATTTCATATTTGATCTTTTTATTTTTACTGACGTTCCTTTCGTTCTACCTCTTTCGTGCTCACCTCAGCTTTTTCTTTTTTTTACAAAATTAAATGCAGCCTATTCTATGGAAGCTAACTATACACGTTCTTGACCTTCGGCTAGTATTATAAGAATATCTGTATGCTCAGTATTAATAATAATAACAATAATAATAATACAGTTTGAAGAATTCGAAAGCCTGTTAAAGCCACCGCATTTTGCGATGAGAATAATAATAATACTCAGATGCAATATACGTGAGAATGTGTTCCCACCCTTGACCGAGTAGCGGGGATAATAGCTGGCAAGACCTTACCGTATACGACCTGACATTCTAATTACACTGCGAGGAGGTGAGAGAGACCACTCCGGGGTGTGACCTAATACACATCTAATCAAAGAGTGACATGTCGATGAGCGTGACCTCCGTTTCAGCCATTACGCAACGTTGTACTTTTACGAAATGACCTACTCCTCAAACTTCTTTGTACCGTATCACAACTTCAGATGAGACTTAATGTAACTATTTGGAAGGGCTTTCATTCATTTTAGTGAGTTCTACAGCTTATACAGACACTCTCTCTCTCTCTCTCTCTCTCTCTCTCTCTCTCTCTCTCTCTCTCTCTCTCTCTCTCTATATATATATATATATATATATATATATATATATATATATATATATATATATATATATATATACATAGTGAAATAACTACAATGCTCTCTAAAATTCTCGTTTTCTTCATAATCTTGGACACACTTGTCATTACAAGGCCTTTGATCCATAACAAGAACAAAATTAAGAAATTCTGATGCCTGTAGCAGGATTCGAACCGGCACCCAGATATCAGAACGTCGTAACATTTGATTCTTCGTCTAGATCTTAGGCTTGGCTGAGACAAGTGTATCCTAACTGAAAACGAGAAAAGACGATTGTGGCTTTACAATTAAATACATACCTGGTAAAAAAAATTACCAGTAATTATATATATATATATATATATATATATATATATATATATATATATATATATATATATATATATATATATATATATATATATACATATATACACTCAAACACACATATATATATGTATAACTGAATCACGAAAATATGGAACGTGATGAATAAATAAGTAAAGATAAAATCCACGAAGGAAAGGGGAACACTGGAGTGCTGTCAGGCCTTTCGACTCTTTCGTCCTTTAATTAGCAGACTGCTATGTAAAGGACGAGAGTCAAAGGCCTCAGCACTCCAGTGTTTCCTTCCTCCGTGGGATTTTATCTTTATATATATATATATATAAATATATATATATATATATATATATATATATATATATATATATATATATATATATATATATATATATATATATATATATATATAATCAACACTTCCCTTCCGTACATACTCTACGAACTATCACTTGCTTTCACTCTACCATCAACAGCTATAATCGCTTTCAATTACCTTTATGAATCAACAGCTTTCATTCTACTACCGTAAGTACTAACAGCCGTTGTTGCATCTCCCTGGTTCCTGTTTATTCTCACAACTTTTACTTTGAACTTCCTTTCTCGTCTCTCTTTACTCTTCCCAACAGGACAACAGCAAACAACAGCAATTCCACACTCCATTTACACCTTTTATTATCCAACAACATTGCACCTACTCCTGTCCTTTCTCAACACACTCTTGTATCAGATCAACTTTTACATGAAACCAGTCACTTCCATCCACATATCCTTACACGCTTTCCTTCCATCATTATACCATACATTCTCAACATAATAATAATAATAATAATAATAATAATAATAATAATAATAATAATAATAATAATAATAATAATAATAATATCTGAGTGGATCTCGTTTGTCCTCCTCTGGGTGACAGTAGGGGAGACATGACACAGCCACCCACCCCATGCAAAACTGTCCTTAATTGGATGATGATGATGATGATGATGATGATGATGGCTACCAAAAGCAGATAATTTTTTTATTTATTCACGAAGGAAGTTTCATTTAACGAATACAAACATTTACAGCTTTCTTATTCTGAAGATAACGGCATTTCAAACACTTCTATTCAGTGACCTATATCACCATCATCATCCGCGTTTTCACGTCAGGTTTTCCTTAGATTTGGCCACACAAAATATAAACGACTTACATTCGTAGGCGAACTCCTCACTGAGCCCTCCCACCATGCACTATTTCATCGTAACAATGAACGAGACCTTAATGCTTTGTTCAATGGTGAACATGAGAGAGAACGTTCAACTGTAAACATTAACCTATAATGAGTTTCAGTCCAATTAGAAACATAAAATGTCCAAGATACGGAATACTTGAACAAAAGGAACTGACGAGATTCAAGTACCTCCTCCTCCTCCTCCTCCTCCTCCTCCTCAAGCAGCGAACTGATACTTAGATATCGCGAAAAGTATGAAACACTGAGGTGTCTATTTCTTTAGTGAAAAAAAAATGTAATGAACCGAACAATAAGCATACGTAGTAAACGTTACCACGTGCACATTATTTACCAGTACCTAAAATATTAATATGTATATCCTAGCACTACTTTAGCAGACAAGTTAACACACCGTTCAATTAGATCTAAGTTTCAAACTTACGTCATATTTTATCTCGTTGCACCCAAATACACAAATACATAAATACACGCATACATACATATGTATGTATGTAAATATATATATATATATATATATATATATATATATATTGAGAGAAAGAGAAAGCACATTTGTTATAATTAAATTCTTCGAGCATACGAACAACTTCTACTGTTACCATACTGAGGAATCACAGAAAAAAAAAATGTTAGGAGATAATAGCAACAGCCGTAAGCATAGACCTCATAAAGTACATTACATATTTCCTCACCACCTGACCTGGTTGGTCGCATAAGGTCGACTACCACGCAGTCTAACAAGGAAAGCTGACCCTTAATCAACCAAACACCTTATTCTTAAACCGGTCGAGCTGACTGACAACTCTTGCGAGACGTTTCATGTAATAAGCAAAAAAACTAAGGTTGTCACAAGTACAGCGTATCATGTAAAAGTAAGTCGCCTGAACGCTTTATCAGGTAGCTACCGGAAGCTGATAAGAATCTTGATGAGCACAGACAAATGACTTTCTCTTATCGAATGCAATCAAATGGCATCATTATTACTTTTAATCAAAGGCGACCGACGGATTTCGTTCCTGTATCTCAGGCGGGATTTCTGGTGCGTTCCGGACTCGGCATCGTCTCGACTTTCACCTGCAATGATGGAGTTTCTATTCATTCAGCGTTTAACAAAAACTCTATCGACAAATGAATGGGTTTCACTTCATTCAACGTAAAAAAAAGTAATTAATAAATGCGTGCAGTTTTATTCATTCAATAACAATGAAGTTCATCAGTAAATGAATGACTCTCTATTCACTGAAAAGAATGTCTAATAATGATAAATTATTAGATAAAGGGATTTTGAAACTAAAATCCGAAGTTTCTCTTTATTTACCGCATTAATCATTTGTTTATTTTTCAAAGAAATGTTTCTATTCTTTTTGGGGAAAATTAATTATTAGTTATCAATAAGCATATAAGTTTCTTGCTAAAGACGTTTCACGGGCATCTGTCCATTAACAGTAAATTAGCCTCGATTCACAATATGCTACAGTGCATTTATATATGAATACTTTCAGCTCATAAAAGGACAAAATAATGCCTGTTTATTGATCAGTAAGTCCTTTTCCATTGACCGAAAACACAATTTTTCATCAATAAATGTAAGTCTACATTTACACCATTCTAAAATAATTCGGCTGAAACTCTTCGTGGATCGTTAAAACACCTCGTCCTTTCGCTGGACTTCAGAAATCGAAATGTTGAAATCCGACGTCGTTACATCTCGGCTGGACGTCTTATTTCATTACTTAATAACGTATTAAATTTCATTTTTCCTTTGTTTCCAGCCATATACCGTGTCCTCCACGGCATCTCATATCAGACTGTCTCCTTATCATTGCGGTTTATCTTTTTTTTCTTATCATCATCGTCACGTTACATTCAGTTTCACTTGAGATCAAAAGGATACCTCTAATCATTTACAACTTGGCGCCATCATCGATCATCGACTCAATTCCTTTATAATCTACAATCTCGTTGCATCTACTTGTTTTCCTCAGTATTTTCTTATTTTTTCTAGAGTCAAATGATCGTTTCTTTTAGCTATTACTTAATACATTCCATTTCCCCGTCTTCGCGATTGCATTTCATTCCGTTTCTTATCTCATCGCTCTTTCATTTAAAGGTCTTTGTGTTTCTTCTCCCGTGATATACATTCACCACTTTTCCCCTTATCCTGTTATTAATCGCTTCTCTGCATCATTTCGCCACCTTATCATTACCACCGTTATCAACCATTTTTATATTTCGTTATGCCATAACGCATCCACTCTCATTTACCACGGAAAACACGGCTTTTATGAAAGATATATAACTGATCAACTCGACTCACCACGGTCAAGTCGGCTCCGCCTGAACGTCAATCAACTGCTGAGCGAGTGTGAATATTACAACACGGCAAGTAACTGCAAACACTCCACACACGGAGGAATCCTCTTAAGAGGGCTGTTCTCATTCTAATGGTAATGAGGCTAATTGACTGATTGCGGTAAAATTTTAATCAAACAAGGCAATTACACTGTAGTGTAATTACCTCGTTTGAAAATTGGGCAAGAAGCTTTTCCTATATATATATATATATATATATATATATATATATATATATATATATATATATATATATATGTGTGTGCATTTCTATTTAATGAGATAGAAAGTACAGAGAGATCTTGGTTCAGTTCTATTTTGTCTTACACTTAAAAAGACTGGACGATGGTACGTTCAGGCACCGTATTGACCGTTAAAAGATAAGACAGAGATACTCGCGTGTGTTTCTGCGCATGCAATGGTACGCATAAACCTGAAAACCCACAAGTTTCTGCGTGAATGGTGAAGTCACCTTGTACATCATGCTGAAACTCCAAGGGACTCGATGTCAATGACCTAAACATTCTCTCTCTTTGGGTAAACTTTGGAAATACAATTCTAATTGAAATATTCTCAGAATAACCCAAATAGCTTCAGTATGAAGGCATACAACGTTTCAGGTGCGGCACAGAAAAGTTACTAGAAATCGATTCTATTCAAAAGTAGTCAGAAAAAACAACAATACACATTTTGACTTCGCTGTTAAGAAACACCAAGCCTCTCGTAAACGACCGGAAACGGCTGCCGGACCATTAGACCCCATATTAACTAATTGCCGGTTAAATAACCAGGCCAAAACAAACATTTTCTTCTCCTTCTCCATTTCCCTTCACATGAGGCGCCCGAAAAGCGAAACAATGTTTGGTTTGCAGAAAAATCCTGATACACACACACACCCCCACACACACACACACTCAAACACACACATACACACATATATATATACATATATATGCTATATATATGTGTGTATATATACATATATATATGTGTACATACATAACTACATACATACATACATACATATACAAACATTTATATATGTATATATATATATATATATGTATGTATGTGTAGGTTGTGTGTGCTCGCACGCGTGTGTGTGTGTGTGCGCGAGTACTGAATTCACAATACAGATCCATTTACAATTAAAAGCAAATAAATGATCGCCAGCCTGTAAACCCTCTTATGAACAAGTTAAACCGCACACATAAACCCACGGCAGGATAGATCATTTCCGGCCGGGAACTGTCCGCTTTACCAGACAGAATAGACAGAGTTCAACGCACTTCCCTTTCACTCATTATGAAGTGTCCCTTCCACTGGGAGCAACTATCCCTTTAGCCGAGTGTAAAATATCTTTTCCGTAGATTCGTAGCGAGTCCTTTCTCTTGGGAGTATAAAGTATCATTTCCATTGAGTACGTAATACCTCAGTATACCTCAGTACAGACTCCCTTCTACTGGGCGCAACTATCCCTTTAGCCGAGTGTAAAATATCTTTTCTGTAGATTCGTGCGAGTCCCTTCTCTTGGGAGTATGAAGTATCATTTCCATTGAGTACGTAATACCTCAGTATACCTCAGTACAGACTCCCTTCTACTGGGCGCAACTATCCCTTTAGCCGAGTGTAAAATATCTTTTCTGTAGATTCGTAGCGAGTCCCTTCTCTTGGGAGTATGAAGTATCATTTCCATTGAGTACGTAATACCTCAGTATACCTCAGTACAGACTCCCTTCTACTGGGCGCAACTATCCCTTTAGCCGAGTGTAAAATATCTTTTCTGTAGATTCGTAGCGAGTCCCTTCTCTTGGGAGTATGAAGTATCATTTCCATTGAGTACGTAATACCTCAGTACACCTCAGTACAGACGAGGAACCCTTAAGACATTACGCTGCTAAAGCTGATAAACAAGTTTCCGTGGATGTTGGTAAATTATGCCTCATCCGATCTAATAAAACGATAAAACACCGCATGACATCGAAGGGACTACAGGCCTACAGACCATAAACATCAATGTTAGTCTTATTAATATCAAAATAGATTAGACTCACAAAAGAAAGGATGAAAACTAACCTGTGCTTGGATCGTAAGTATCAATGGCATCGCGGAGGATGACCGTATCTCCATCCAGCAGGTGGGCAGGCGCATCAAGGTCAACCTCAGCCTGAGAGTCAGCTAGGGCTAAAGAGTAGGTGGTCAGTCTCAGCTCTTGAACCAGAGAGCTCATGGCCTGCCCGGCTGTTTGCCCGCCCTCGCATATCACCTGAAAGGAAAATGTCCGTGATGTAGGGATATAATACATTCTAATCCGTGTCTAAGGTATAAAGTAAATATGCATAGGAAATAAGCAAAAAAGCATGAAGGTTTGGGTAAGCGCTTGCGTGTGCATAAGTACAATCTTGCAACTTAAACCAAGCAATACAAAACCGTCAGGTACAGAGTTTTCGTTTGGTATGCAACACTTGTAAGAGAAGTTATGGAAAACATAAGAAAACAGTGGAGGACGCTACTGATAAAACGCACACATATGCAATGTAAAGGGCGCGGAGGATGTATGATGAGGAAGAATAATTAGAAGCTTTTACGACGAAAAAGAACAATGTTTCAAGACATGTTGACAGGAGATGTGGGTGTAAGTTTCGGGGATAAGAAATGGGTTGCGAAATGTGTGGAGCATCTGATGATATTAGCGTTCATTTGCAAGGAAAAAGAACAACTGCCAAAACTAATGGAAAACTTTGAAAATATTTATCATGTTCATATTCTGAACATTATGATTCCGTTTATAATATCTCATTTTATATGCTATACTACATGAAGAGAAACTGAAAATGTTTGTCATGTTCATATTCTGAACATTACGAATACGTTTATAATATCTCATTTTATATGCTCCACTACATGAAGAAGAGAGAGAGAGAGAGAGAGAGAGAGAGAGAGAGAGAGAGAGAGAGAGAGAGAATTCAAGAACATCACAGTTGTCATTCATATGACCTGTTCTAAAAGAAGTACCGGCTTCATTACAGCTTATGATATACTTCTTATTCGCAGTTCATTCCGCAAACATCGTTTGTTTGGTGAAACTGCAATAAGATGAGCTCAAACAACTATTTATTTAATTTAATTTGTCTAATCATCCAACCCCCAATCTCTATCTCTCTCTCTCTCTCTCTCTCTCTCTCTCTCTCTCTCTCTCTCAAGGGCAGCCATAATGTCAGCTTCGATGAAACAAAGAAGAATGGAACCGCTTTGGGAATTTTATCTAATAAAGCTATAACCAAAAAAGGCAAAACCAACATGTCGTTCATCTATGTTTGAAATACAAATATGTATATAACTGGCTTGCTTGCAACATCATTAAATCTCCACTGACTTCCCCATGATGATATGGAAAGCACAACAGTGCGGTTTAATTCAAAGTTTACTACATACGCCCAGAAGCTCCTTCTGCCTAAGGTCTTTCAAGGTGGCACCAATTTTAAAAAAAGAAAATGGTACGTGGACATCAGTAAAACAAGTATTAACCCCCTAGATAAAGTCAATAGATAATACATAATCTTGTTTCCTACGACTTCTGGCTGGAAGCATTAGGCCAGTCTCTGGGCAGAAAATGTAGAGAATATACCATGAACCGTCATAATTCAAACCAATGCACAAGCATTATCACTCAAATTATATATATATATATATATATATATATATATATATATATATATATGTATAGATATTTTTCATGGAAAATGTTAACTGACACCAGATCACTCACCCACGGAGTTGGACAGGGGCTAACAACCTCATTCAAATCAAAAGAGAAAAGGTCTTGCTGAGGAGATAAAAAAGTTAACTACCTAAGTAACTTCACACCCAAAGTGGAAAGACGTAAAGTTGAACACACACACACACAAACATACATACATACATACATATATATATATATATATATATATATATATATATATATATATATATATATATATATATATATATATATATATATATATACATATACTAGCTGACCAACCGGCGCTGCCCAGGATAACTCTGAATGACAACTGATAAACTCTCTCTCTCTCTCTCTCTCTCTCTCTCTCTCTCTCTCTCTCTCTGTCTCTTTCCCTCTTTCTTATCCCAAACACCCCCTCTACTGTCTCTCTCGCTCCCTCTCCATCTCACTATCTCCCTCTCTCTCCCTCCAACACTCCTTGTCTCTTTCCCTCTTTTTCTGCCTAACACCCTCTCTCTCTCTCTCTCTCTCTCTCTCTCTCTCTCTCTCTCTCTCTCTCTCTGTCACCTCCTTTCCAACCCCCACCCGCTTTGGTGCCATTAATGTCTTACCCCACAGTATTCTTTTCCAGAGAATAAGTCATATGCATACCGAAATCAGGTATGCTAAATTCGTAACCAGACCTTCCTCTCCCCCGCTTTGGTGCCCTTTGGTGCTAATGATGTCTTACCCCCACAGTGCTGATTTCTAAGATCGTAAGTCATATGTATACCAAGTTTGGTTGAAATTGCTCAACGGTTACACACCGTGAACTGAAGAACCACTCTTCTAAGGGAGGAATGAGAAAGCTGCATAGCTAAACATCTTGAGCAGCACGAGATATATCGAACGAAGTGTGAGTTGTGCTGTTTAAAACGACAGATATAAAGCAGTTGGATGAAAGCCTAGAAATGAGTGAATGCTTTGGCAACAATGTGAGTGATGACATTCACGAAAGTCCCACCGAGAGGTCGACCAACCGTCGTCAGTAAGATAAAAAGTTACCATTAGGTTTGTAGGATTTTATATAGTATATCCTATCCTGTTTTTGAAGATTTCATTGTTCCAATATCCCATTCCCTATTTAAGGGACCCACATTGGAGATATATGAAAAATAATTTCTTATAAAAAGAACATACTGTTTTCAAAGGGTGACTTTCAGATAAAAATCTCCCCTTCTGACTTCAATGACTCTATAATAAAAATAATAGGAGAGGGCGCGGCTTTACTCCGCTTAATAATCTCGCACTACAAGACAAAAAAATCATGGCATGAGAGCCAAGTCTTTAAATCCAAATGTAGAACAGGACAATGCCACCCACTGGAAATCGCATTAGAAACCGAGACTGAAAATGCCCTAGAAACGCGCCTATTGAAGAAGACATTATGCTCTTTCTCGCAAGACCTACATCCATTTGCGAGAATGTGCGCGTGGGTTCCTTTCATCCTACGCGCTTTCTCGTATACAGTGTCTCTTGAGCATGCCCTTGAAATTTACGAACGCGCATCATCTGCTCCAGAGTTCATGACTGTTATGTGGCAGCAAGGGGCGCAGATTATGTCCCGACCCTTCCACTAAGGCTTCTCAAATCTTATTCCGAACAGTTGGAGCGAACGGATAAGGTAATACATTGAAGTATTTTATAAAAAGGTGGGTAAAAAATTCGGCTACTTCATGGCCAGTCCCAAGGCACCTGGATCAAAGAGGCGTAGGTGGATATGTATGGCCGGAGGACAAGAGATGGGAGAAGACTGTGCAAAAACCGGGCAAAACTTGAAGCTGCGGGGCACTATGAAGGGGGGGGGGGTGTAAAGGGGCCGCTGAGGGTAACTACGCCAACTCCACTGGGAGCGAGGCTCTACAACAATTACGACTGTCAGGGGTAGTACTACCTGGGAATTTACAAAACGGGATGATTCCACGCGAATATGGGAGCTTCAAAATAAGATCGGCAGAGTAATGGCCTACAATGAGTGACAAAAACCACACTCTCTTACCTCAAATGAGTGAATGCAATCCCGAGGTCATAATACGAAATTTTCTTCGGAATAGGCGTCTACTTAAAACTGCAGCTCTCAAGTTTGCAGCCTACTTTGACCTTAAGACCACTCACACTTGATAAAGAATTTCGCGATTTTTGCAACATACTGTGGTGCAATGCATACATGCAAATGAGATTTAAAATGCATTTTACTGCATCTTAAACGCAATACGTACTGAAAATGGACGTATTCTCGAAATAATGCATTACTATTCAAGAACATTTGACTTCCATTGCCCTGGAAAAGCTCTCTAGAAATTATATTTTACAAACTAAAATTATGCTTTATGCAGATGTAAATTTCATCCTAAAGACTAAAAATTATATTTTATACACTAGACGTTTCACTTTCTATGTAGATATAAATTTCACCCTAAAGACTAAAAATTATATTTTATACACTAGACGTTGTATATTTTCTACAAGTGAAATTGCGTTTTCTACTCGTTCAATTACGTTCTAATTCACAGAGTTAGGTGTCACCCTAATACTGAAGAATGTCGTATATTACTATTATGCAAAAACTCAACCGCTGGAGTTTAACATTAAGCCACGATAAACGAGCAAGGAAAGCTTACGTGCGGAAGCCATTACCTTTAAGGGAGCTGATGCGGCAGCAATGAGCCACACGCTTGAGTGATTGGGTAAATACTTTTATCAACAAAGCGTGCGCAAGTTTCTTGTACGAATTATGAAATCCAAGTAGACCTCGTAGTCACGTGTATTTGTTCTCTCACACAAACTGTACACATGTTTTGGCCTCCGAATACTGAGAGTTTTACGAGTTTTCCTGGTCAAGAAACTAATATGAACATAAAACCCTGAATCTGGCACCCGATGTTTACAAAAGTATAGACGAGATGCCTATTTAAGGACCGTTGGAAATATGCAATATAAAATGTAATGACAACACAGCAATACTGCTAGCCAGGAGTAATCCTGACTGCTAACATCATCACTATTATTGCTGTGTTGACAATTTTAAACGGGATAAAACGCCCCCTCTTCAAGCCGGCTCACAGATATTGAATAAAAAAAATTTTAAGTAACAAAGCAGCACAATCTAGCAATTTTTTTTAAACGCCAATAAGCAACCAATGCCCTTACAGAGTCGAGGCACGAAAAAAAAAAGTGGGGCTTACCCCTGTGGGGAAAGCTAGACCAGGTCTCCAGAAAGAAAGGTTATGGGGCTGATGGAAAATGTTTCCATTTTTATGAAGATAAATGCACCACTATTCAGCTTCCTTTACAAATATTACTAAAAGCAACAATAACAAGAAGCGCCGCGTCTTTTGAATAAATGAAGCGACAAGTTCTTACAAAACAGCATTACATTTACAAACATGGCTTTGCGAATTACACTGGTCAGTGTTTTCAGGTAGCAGCTTCTGAATGATGATTAAGTTGGTTTTTACAATATGTATTCAAAATTTTCTCACTTCAAATTTTATAATTCGAAGTAATTAACTGGGGAAATCTGACAAGAGTACAAGTTGCAACCTTTCCATATTCGTTTTTTTCTATGCTTCCTCGTCTTACACAGGATGAGTTTACGCTATGTAATAAATGGATAAAAATAAAAACCGCTTCATAAAGATACAAATATCCTTCCCTAGAGGTATCATAATGTAAACATTTGTACACAAAATAGAGAATGATTAAACTTACATGAATAGAAAACATGTGTGAATGAGCATAAAAACGAGCGAATGAACGATGAGCAAATTAGGGAAATGACCCAACACAGAGAAATGAATCAATAGCTACACAGATACATAAAGTTCAACATATGTAAACTCATCGATTAATGAATGAAAGAATAAGGACATTATTGCCTAAACAAATACTACTGAATGAGTGAGTATACAGATAAATTAATAAATAGCTACATTCATAATAGAATAAACGTATGGATGAAACTGCCAAAAATTGAATTTTTTTGAAAGCAAATAACCGAAAGATTCCAGAAGGAGCGAACGAATGAATGAACATAGAACGAATGAACGAAGAGGACACATGAAAGATAAGTGAATGAATGAATTGTTCGGCTGATGAAGCAATAAATGAATGACAGCGCAAATCAACTGATGAATGGCATAACAAATAAATGAATGAAAAGGACATT